>NW_026115085.1:3147314-3261766 GCF_025201925.1 Gopherus flavomarginatus
CACACAGTTTTAGAAGTGCTTAAAGTAAATACAAACGCTAAACGTCTAAGTACTAAGACTGGTGAATTTGAGTGCCTGGTATTGAGTGACGATATTGATAGAATAGGCATCACAGAAACCCTTGCACCCCCTCCTGCACCCACATGGGGAGACTGACCTGTGTGCATGGAGCAGCTGGCATTGCTGCCCCCACTCCTCCCTGGAACGCTGCTCATCTGGGCACCCCTAGGGGCTGTGGGATGTGGGGGCAAGAAGTGAGATCATCCGAGCTCCCTGCATCCAGGTCACTTTCCTCAGCCGGGCTGCATAGCGGGAGGGCAGAGAGCAGCAGCTTCTGATGCTCCCCTCACAGCACAGCCCAAGTGGGAAAAGTGACCAGGACGCATGGAGCACATAGGGTTGCTCCTTACTCCCCTCAAACCTCTATGGACCCATGGAGGAGCATTGGGGCAGGGAGAGCAGTGAGCACCTTTGCACTGCCACACGGTGCCCTTTGACCCCTGGAGCCCTGGGCGGCTATCGGGGGGCACCACCCCTAAGGCCGGCCAGGCTCCCCAGAACGAGCAGCAGAAAACACAGAGACTGGCCACACACTGAGCAGTGGTAGCCTGGGCGGCTCGTAATGGAGGCTCAGGGGGAGGGGTGTCATAACATTTTTTCCCAGATTTGGACCTTAGCGTCCAAAATATGGGTGTTAGCATGAAAACCTCCAAGCTTAGTTACCAGCTTGGACCTGGTAAAGCTGCCACCAGCCAGGGATTTATACAGTGCCTGGCTCGCTGTGGTCTCCCCAAAACCTTCCCCGGGGGACCCCCAGACTCAGATGCCTTGAGTCTCACAACAAAGGGGAATAAACCATTTCCCTTCCCCCTCCTCCCCTCCAGGTGTTCCCTCCCTGGGTTCCTGGAGAGATATACAGAAGCAAGCTCCGTGAATCTAAACAGAGGGACTCCCCCCTCCCTGTTTCCAGTCCTGGAAATAGAAGTACCAAGATAGCTAATCTCTCTTCCCCCTTACCCAGAGGGTATGCAAAGTCAGGCTAGTAAATCTAACACAACGAGATTTTCCCCCTGACTTCTTCCTCCCACCAATTCCCTGGTGAGCTGCAGACTCAATTCCCTGGAGTCCCCACTAAAGAAAAAATCCAACAGGTCTTAAAAAGAAAGCTTTATATAAAAAGAAAGAAAAGGACATAAAAATGGTCTCTCTGTATTAAGGTGACAAATACAGGGTTATTTGCTTAAAAGAAAAAAATGAATAAACAGCCTTATCCAAAAAGAATACAATTTAAACATTCCAGCAACTACACACATGTAAATACAAAAAAAACCAATATAAACTTATTGTCTTATTATCTTTGTACTTACAACTTGGAAACAGAAGATTAGAAAGGCAGGAGATAGAAAAATCACTCTCATAGCCGAGACGCCACAGACACAAGACAAAGAACAAAGAACTCACACACAAACTTCCCTCCCACTCCCTGCTACAGCCCGGGGGCTGCAGCAGGGGCACAGAGCTTCTCTGGTCTCAGGGCCACAGCGAGGGCAGGGGTAAAGGAGTGATAGGGTGGGGCTGGTGGGGGAAGGGGTGGAACAGAAGTGACAGTGGATGGGGCCATGGGTGGAAGGGGGTAGAGCCACAGACAGAAGGTAGGGGCATGGTTCTGGTGCTGGGGCCCCCACACTTGTTCTCCCTTTCCCGGGGGTTTGGCATCACTAGCCCCGGCTTAGCGAGTAGGGTTCAGTGGTCCCCATAATGTGGGGTGCGACTCCTAGGGGGACACAGAGGAACATTCATGGGGGCACCTCAGGACCTGAGCCAGCCCACATAGAGGGCAGGGAGGGAGCACCACTCTGCCACAGCTCTTCCCCAACCCCACCCTCAGCCTGAGACTCTGGCTCCCAGCCCGGCGTCGACCCCTTTACCCCTGTCCGCACCCCTCACCCCAGCAAGCAACAGCCCCACTCCTCCCAGCCCCGGTTCTTGACCGTGGCTTCCGAGGGGCCACAGCCATGGCTAAGAGGGCACAATGTGAAATGTTTGGGGACCACTGGTTTAGGGTGACGTCCTCAATCACTTCTCTGCAGTCCAATAAAAGCTATTCCTCACTCACCTACCCCTCCATCAGGACGGACTAGGTATGTTCTGCTGCCCTTCACTCATACAGGAAGGAGAATAACATTTCATTCCACTCAATCCTAAAGTCATTTGTAACCCAAGACCATCCCAAACTGGTCATTTTGGGGAAGCGGCCCCATCATGCTGCATAGCTAGGCAGAGTAGGTGTGTCTATGCAAACACGGTCTGTTCCTGAAGTCTTTCCCCAGCTCCTCACTAGGTGAGAGAGGGGAGCTCATTCAGACCCTGCTTTCGCTTAGTATTTAAAAACTCCTTAGTGTCCCTATCTCTGCCGGCCTTAGATTTCTCCTCCTGTCCGTTTTTTGACAGCTCAGATGAGGTGACCGAGTGGTTAAGGTGATGGACTGCTACCCCATTATGCTCTGCCTGCATGGGTTCAAATCCCATTCTCATCAGAGGCATTTAGTCTTCACCCTCCTTTATAGACAACCATCTCCCCCTTTGGTACAATAACAGATCAAACAATGTTGCTTGTGTTACCCAAAATTGGGTCAGTTAGTAAGCTTAGAGAGGACTAATAATGCCCCTCCCCCCCAGAGTTTGGCAGAAAGCAGCACATTTATTAGCTTGATAGCTAAGCTCAAAAGAAGGGATGGGGGAGGGTGTCACACTCATACTCACGCTCCCAGGACAGGCCTGGCAGTGGAGATGTCAGGATCCTTTAAGGTAAGTGTCCCACAGCGCAGCGATGGACGGTGCGATGAAGATCAGTCTCCCTGAGGTGCAATAGAATGTAACACAGCGAACCACTGGCCAGATGGGCCGGGTGAAGGGCATTCACTGGAGGTACAAAGGAGAGTGGGAAAGCCACTTCACAGGCATTCAAAGCGGGAAAGGACACAAGCTGGGGGAGTTTAACAGACCTTTTGAGCATACAGGTTATACAGAGCATACAGATCACTGCTGCTCCTACAACATATAAGTTCTCAAGCAGCATGTTTCTTACTTTGGCCCATCTGTCAATTTTTGATGATTATTGATGGAAATATTTTGCCATTGGGTTGTGTGTTTACACAGAAATTGACATTTACTAACAAATACACAATTCTTCCAAGCCTGCCTAGTCTGCAGTTGATGGGTTAGAGGGACACATTCACTCTTCCAGGTCCCCATTCCAGGCCTGTGCTCCTCCAGGTTGTCAACTCTCCGCACTGCTGGGATCCTTCCCTCATCTCCCCCCAAACCACTGCCCCACCCCCACTTCCGGGGTCCCCTCCCTACACTGTCTAACTCCACTGCTGGCAGGATCCCTTCCTGTTCCTTTCATTTCCTGCCTCCACTCTGGGCAAAAGCTCCTGCACTCTTCCACACCAGAAGTTGAACCCAGGCCACCTGGGTGAAAACCAGGAATCCTGACCACTAGCCCATATGGGACTATTGTTGCATCTGACGAAGTAGGTATTCACCCACGACAGCTCATGCTCCAATACGTCTGTTAGTCTATAAGGTGCCACCGGATTCTTGGCTGCTATTATTACTACAACTCAGGTCTTGGCTACACTGGAGAGTTACAGTGCAGGTGGTGGCTTTACAGCGCTGTAACTTACTCCCCGTCCACACTGGCAAGGCACATACAGCGCTGTATCTCCCTGGCTAGTGCTGCATGTGCTCCACCTCGACCAGAGGAATAAAGAGAACAGAGCTGGTGATGCAGCGCTGGGGTGCCAGTGTAAACAGTGATTAATCTTACTACGCTGTCACTGACCTCCGGAACCTTCCCATAATGCTTTTAAGTAGAGATAACGCTCTTTGCTTTGGTGTGATGCCTCTGTTTGCTTTGCTGTGAGCTCAAGGCTCCCGGAGCTGCTTATCTAAAAACCAAACACAGTTACTGTTTGCAGTGAATGAGCAGAGGCAGGGGGATCCCTTTGGAACACCCACAGCTGGTGTTTGCTTGAGGAGAGAAGCAGCCGGGTGGGCACGGGGGGAGGGGGGTCTGTTTTGGATCAGCGGCTTATCTGGTCTGTGAGGAAAAGAACAAAGGCGGCTATTTGCATTTAGTGAATGAGAGAGGGGTGGGGGAGGAGGATTGAACTTGCCAGGCAGGGAGCTGACACAGTGTCAGCTCCAAAAATCCACTCGCTCTGTCTCCCCCACGCTCCGTGTCACACTCCACCCCACCCTCCTCTTTTGAAAAGCACATTGCAGCCACTTGAATGCTGGGATAGCTGCCCATAATGCACCACTCCCAACAGCGCTGCAAATGTGGCCATGACAGAGTGCTGGTAGCTGTCAGTGTGTCCACACTGCAGCGCTTCCCTAAACAGCTGTAGGAAGACAGCTTTAACTCCCAGCGCTGGACAGCTGCAAGTGTAGCCAAACCCTCTCTAAGCCGACCCCTTATGAGAACAGCAGGGACTAGCATGACTAGATGTCCCGATTTTTGGGTCTTTTTCTTATATAGGTGCCTATTAACCCCACCCCCATCCCAATTTTTCACATTTGCTGTCGGATCACCCTAGCAGGGGTTGCACACAGGGCTGCATTAACCTTCAGGTGCTGAGGTTTCCCTCTCTCCATTCCCAGAGCCTGTGATCAGGAAACAGACATCAGGGCTCCCACGTGCTGCACAGACCATGACTGAGATCAGACCCCATATTATGCAAGGTGCTGTACAAACCCTGGGCAACACTGAGACACCCAGGAGGTTCCCCTCAATTTCTCTGAGCCTCTGCTGCCCAACTTCTTCTGAATCCCTCTGGCTCACCCCCCCCCACAAAAAACCCTACCTTTCCAAACAGTCCCTTCTTTCCTTGCCCCCTGATTCTGGTTTCACACCCTGGGACCATCTCCTCTCTTTGTCTCTCCCCCTCCAGGTGAAGCAGAGATGGAGGCAACTTCAGCCACTGGAGTCAGCCTCAGCGAGCACTGCAGCCGGCCCCGGGAGAGGGGGGGTGTTTGCAGACACAGGAAGGGAGCAGGGGGTGCTGGAAAGAAGGCGGCAGGAGAACAAAGCTGAGAGACCCAACATGGGGAAATTCCAGGGGGCGGGCTCTGACACATCCAGGTGCGGACAGCTCCTGGGGGCGGGGCTCTGGCTCAGCTCGGGGGCAGGGCAGCTCCCTCGGGGCGGGGCTCCAGCACAGAGCAGGGGCGGGGCAGCTCCTGGGGGCGGGGGGCCTCCAGCATAGAGCGGGGGCGGAGCAGCTCCTGGGGGCGGGGCTCTGGCACAGCCCATGGGCAGGGCCAGCTCCTGGGGGTGGGGCTCTGGCACAGCCCGGGGGCGGTGCAGCTCCTGGGGTGGGGCTCGGCACAGCCCATGGGCAGGGCAGCTCCTGGGGGCGGGGCTCTGGTACAGCCCATGGGCATGGTCAGCTCCTGGGGCGGGGCTCTGGCACATTGTGACGCGGAGCCAGGCTGAACAGCTGCTTCCTGGTTCTCCACTGCTGCCAGCTGCTGGCGGGGGCGGGGGGGGAGAAGCCGGAGCTGCAGGCGGGGGAAGGGCGGTGGGACATTATGACCCGGAGCCCCGGGGAATGAGAGGCGCTGGGGGGCAGGAAAGTGACTCTGCCCCAGGGAGCCTGGGAGAAGCCTTGAAGGCGCCTCGGCCCCAGGGAGCTGCAGGAGGATCCGCCCGCCCGCCACGCTGGGATGGGGGGGCCGGGGCCCGGCCGTCGTGTGGGGGGGGAGGGGCGGACCCCGGGCCAGGCGGGGGGGGCGGTGTATTAAATCCTCCCCATAGCAATGTGCTACTCCCGGGCACTGCGCATGCCCAGTAACAGCCGCTAAAGCCGCTGCCCTTCCCTCTGCCCGGACCAGCCGTAACGTTCCGCCGGGCGCTGGGGGCGGGGCTGGAGCGGGGCGGGGGAGTAACAGGGAGCGTGGGAGGGGCGGGCGCAGAGCAGGAAATTGATGGGCGGGGGGGGGTCAGGCAGCTGGAGGCAGGGTTCGTGGGGGGCTAAAGGGCACAATCCGGGCTGGGGGAGGAGCAGGAGTTGAGCTCAGGGTGAGGCGCTGGCAGAGCCCCCCCCTTTGGTGTGAGGGCGGAGGTGTCGAGGGGGGAGGAGAAGCCGGAGTTGCAGGTGAGGGGAGGTCACTGGGGTGAGGGTGTAGATCTGTCTCTGTGCAGCCAGGACATTCCCGGGGTGGGAGGAGGTGAGTTAACTGGATCCTGTCCCAGTTTTTGCCACTTCCTCCCACACACACATTCTCTCAAGATTTCCCCTTTTCTCTCTCATTATCACACGTGTCTATAAAATCCAGGGAGATTCTTCTCTCCCCTCCAATGATCAGCTCTCTAATTGCCTCTGATTTTCCCTTTTCTCTCCATACTTCTCAAATGTCAATTTAAAATCTCTCTCGATGGGGGTGGATTTTCCCACCCATTTCATCTGCAGCGATTTGTCCTTGTTTGGGTGGGAAATTGTTGCCCTGGGTCATTCCCCAGAACATGGCTCCCACTGGAGTGGGATGGGATGAGGTTCCCGTTCTCTGCCAGGGCAGGGAAGGGAAGGGAGGAGCACATCCCCCATGGAGACTGCCCAGACCCCCATTTCCCAATTCCCCTGCGGCCCCCTTCCATTGTCCAGGGAGCCTTCCAGCTCCCCCCCCCGCCCTTAAATCAGCTCCTCAAAGGGCTCTGAGCTGCTCACGTGAATGGTTGCCCCGTGGCCGGGGGGGACCATCACATTCTGTTTATGTATTGGACAGTCATATAAAATCCAGTCCAACAGTCCCCCTTTTCCACTAGTTATTTAATAGCAACATCAAATCCCCTCCGATCTTGGTGGTTTTCTCTCATGTTATCAAATGTCGTTTGTGACAGGGTTCTCTCTGCGTGTCTCAAAGATTGATATAAAATACCGCAAACATTTGCCCCACTTCTCTCTAGTTGTTTTATTTCTAATTGAATATGATGGGTTGTTTCCCAATGTGCTAAGATGCAGCCGCCTCTGGGGTGGATCCATGGTGGCCATTATTTGCTAGTGACAGCCCGTGGATCTTTCTTGCCCTCCAGGCCTTCCATTCTCCTGTTAAAGAAGCACTCCCCAGGCTCCCTCTGCCTGTGTGACTGGCCAGCAGGAGGTGGTGTTAACTTTCTAGCCACTTCTCACACTCTGTGAGGTAACACTTGCAGGGGCAGGGAAGGTGTCTGTGTGGGGAGATTGCAGCTGAAGGGGCATTGTGGTAGGGGGAGGCCTCTGGGTGGCTGGGCAGGGGTACCCTAGTAAGGTTGGTGGGTTGTGGAGGTTTGGGGTTTTTGGGGGTGGTGGTTCTGATGTGCCCATCCCTGAGGCTATGGGTCCTGGAGGTGGGTATCGCTGGGGGCCTGGTGGCTGCAGAACAGTGGGGGTGGGTGTCTCTTGGGGAGGCGGGACAGAGGGTTAGAGGGAGCCTGGTTCTGTGCCAGGGGCTCTGTCTGTGCTTCCCCCGCTGGTTCCTGGTTTTGTTGCCATGCCCAGTGCACAGAGCTGGGGGATGGGATCCCTGGCACTAGGTGAGGGCATGCCAGGGAGCAAAGTGATGGGTCGCACTGTAAAGCATCAGGGGGTCACACTGGGCAGAGGAGGGGGTCCCAGGCAAATGTCAGGGTAGATCGTTCTGGAGGGTGGGGAAGTTCCTAGGCAGGCAGTGAGGGACTGAGTTCCCAGTGGGGGGGGTCCCTTGAGGGGGTCCCTGGCTGCTGGGGGCTCTTGGTGGGGGGAACCCTTTGGGATTCCCAACCTGGCAATCATGGTGTGGTGGGGTTCTCTGGCCGGTGGGGCTTTGAGGGGTATCTGGGGTCCCTGGCCAGGGACTCTGGGGGCTGCGTCCCAGGGAATATCTGATGGGATCCTGGCTGGGGGGTGTCTGGGGCCCCTGGCTGGGGGGTCTGGGCTCTGGGTACTAGGGGTGTCTGGGGGCTGCTGCTAACCATGATCCTTCTCTCTGGTCAACTTGTACCAGAGTCCTGGCTCCTAGTCACCAGGTCACCAAGTCCATTCCCCAGTCACGTGCCCTGTCACTGTGATAACTTTCTGTCCACTTAGCAAACACTGTTAGTGTGAATTCACAGAATTTACTTTTCTTCTCTTTTGAAAACTGCAGGAACTTTCAGTTCCGTTTGGAAAATTTTTGCCCCCAGTCCTTGTCCTAGATCTGCGGGGGTGAGGGAGGTGGGAAGGGAGTCAGCACTGCCACACGATGGTCTTTTCCACAGCGTTCTGAACTCATTCTTTCTGAAATCCGGTGTCATTGAGACCGTTGTTAATCCAGAGTCACTGTATGGAAAGACAAGGAGTGATTCCAGATGGACAGTGGGTCAAATGAGATCAGCCATTCTCCCTGTGAGGAGGGGTCCCATTAGCTGCTCTCCCCAGAGAGCTAAAGGAGGGAAGCTGCTCATACACTCCGTCCCTCTCTGCTCAGGATATTGGGGTTCAGCTTCCTGGGTCAGATGCTGCAGCCTCCATTGTGATCTGGGAGACCAGGCTTGGCAGCTGCTGCTCCCCCAGTGGGGCTCTGTGCTGGGAAGTGACCTTAATTAAAGCTTCTTCTCTGCCCGGCCCAGGGGATGACTTTCTGCAGCTGGTCCTAGCCCCCTAGGGCAGTCCTGGGCCCTGTTACTACTAAATTCTGAGCCAGAGTCTCCAGGTAACTGAAAGACCTCAGGGAATGTCCTAGGGTCTGGCAAGAAAGTGACTCTGCACAAACACCACCACCTCATTTCTCCTCCCATTAGCGGTTGCCAGGAGGAAATCCAGCCATGGGAGAGCAAAGCCCCCAGGAATGGGACTGTCCCAGCCAGAGGGGCAGGGAGAGAGGACAGGGGAAGGAGAGACTGAAAGGGGCAGTGGGAGAAATGAATGTGGGGGAGAGATTTCCAGCTCTCTAGTCCACCCAGACACATGTATTGCTGCATCCTGGGGCAGAACCACTTTCCAGTGAACAAAACAAGGATCAGACAGAGCAAAAGCCAGTTCCTGACTCCATATTCCCCCTGCTGGGGTGTGGCTGCCGTGGGGTCAGTGTCTGAGGGAATCCCCCACAGTGACTCCTTGGTTCTGCTCTTATCTAGCCTTGTGTTCAGAGAAGGGGTGAGGGGAGAGAGAAGGGAGGTTAAAAATGTGTCTGTGGACTTAGCCTGGCAGGAGGGGCCAGGTCTAAATTGTAATAAACAGATTGAGCATTTCCCAGCATGACAGAATCTAGGGTGTCTGTCTGCAGGGAAAGGGCCTGGGGGAATTGTGATGTGAAATTAACTAAAACCGGTTCTGAAACGCCCACAACTGCCCTTCTCCCCCAGACAGGCTGCAGAATGTTTTTGCTCCAGCTCATCCCAGCCTGGCGTGGGACAGGGAAGAGAAATGGCTGCAGTGGAGTCAGTCCAGGTAGAGATTATCGGGGGGTTGCTGGTGGGTTCCTGCTGGAGGAAAGGGAGAGCAAATACACCAGAGGTGGGAAGGTTTGCAGAGTCTGATTTGGAGGTTGGAGCGGGGCAGGAAATTCACAGCGTGGGGAAAGGAGGAGGCCAGGGTGTGGCAGACCTGCTGGGAGTTATTTACTAAGTGGCCTAGATTCTAGGAACAGACCCAGGAGGTTTGGAGGTGGAAATGCCCTAATTTATGAAGAGAGAAAATAACCCACCTACATGGAGCTAGTCAAACTGACCAGACTCCTAGTGCTGGAGCCTGACCTCATTAACCATCAGCTGCTGTGAGATATAAAGGGGACACCCATGAGTCAGGCTTATTGGAGCTGCCTCTCCCTTCCTATCCCGCTCCTCACAATGAGGAGGGTGTTGGGCATCCTACCAGCGAGCTCTCCCTGGACCCTGCTAGGGGCTCCATCTCCTGTATCAGTCAGTGGCTAGTAGGGGGGTGATGGATATGCTGGGAGAGATAAGGGGCTCTCTCTTCATCCCCTCACCCTGGCATTTGCTGGATACTCTGAGCCAGGTCGAGGTGGGACTCTCCTGACTATGATCCACCAGAGCTTCCATTTGATTCACTCTTCTCTGCCACATATAGTGGGGCAGCAAGTCCTTAGTGTTGGACTCTTACTCTTTCAGGGGCTGGTGATCTTCAAGGAGATGGCTATGTATTTCACCAGGGAAGAGTGGGCTCTGCTGGACCCCACTCAGAGAGCCCTCTACTGGGATGTCATGCAGGAGAACTATGAGACTGTGACCTCGCTGGGTAAGGGTTCCTGTCCCTTCTGTTCTTGGAAGGGGAAATGAAGCGTGAAGGTTCACGCCACCCCCACAATGCCATCTGTACCCTGTCCTGTTTCAGCATCACCCCAATAGGCCAGTGGACACACATAATACCAGAGACCCTCCTCTGCTGCAGAACACTTTGGGAACAGAGCACAGGAGCCGTATTGCACAGTGTCAAATATCTCCTGTTTGCTCAAGTGAAACTGGGGGTTAGGTCTGGCATAACTGTCCCATACCCCTAATCATTTTTGTTGCCCTTTTCTGAATCTTTTCCAATTCCAATATTTCTATTTTTGAGATGGGGTGACATGTGCATGCAGTATTCAAGATGTGGGTGTATCATGGATTTATTTGCTGTTTTTACAAATATGATCTATGAGATATTCTGTCATATCTATCACTTTCTTAATTATTTCCTACATTGTTCACTTTTTTTCACTGCTGCTGCACATTGAGTGGATGTTTTCAGAGAACTATCCACAGTGACTCCAAGATCACTCTCTTGAGTGGAAACAACTAATTTAGACCCCATCATTTTGTATGTATAGTTGGGATTGTGTTTTCCAATGGGCTGCACTATGTGCTATCCTGTCATCTAGTACTGCTAAGATCCTGGATTCAGTAATATCCCTGCCCTTCCTGTTCCCTTTCTCCACCGAACCCCGCCAGCCCATGCTTCCTGTTCCCAGCTTCCCCAGGATTCTCGCACTGTCTCTGAACCTCTCTGTCAGCAAGAAGCAGTGCCAGGGACACTTGCCCTCTGTCTGGAGTCTTCGATTTCTGGGACATGGATTTACTTTCTCTGTGTTGTAAGAGGCTCTGTCATAATGAGTGTCTGTGATGTTACCCAGAGTACAATCTGGACTGTTAAATAGCTGTACCTCAGTCCTCCAGCATGGGGTGCCTTTTCCACTGTTTTCCCGCGAGAACAGCCCTCTTGGCCAATTATCACACAGTCTCCAGCATGTAACTCACTCCCAGCTACACAGTATTGAGTGCTGCTAGACAGCCACTCATGAATTACACCTCAGGAGAAAACCAGCAAATTCTCAAGTGCCCAACTTTCCCCCAGAAATGTGCATCTTGCACTGTCCAGCACGCTACTGAACGACCCAAGCTCATATGAAGTCTGTCATTTTCATCAGCGGAAAATGACATGCACCAGCTTGTTATCCCAAACAGAGTTTCCAACACACTTCAATCCACACATACTGGTTAGATGAACAATAAACCAAGATTGTTAACTACCAACAACTAAACTAGGCCCAGTCCATGAAAGGGGCACTCCCAGGAGAGACTGTACAAAGGCTGGAACATGAAACACCTTTGTAAACCTGAGACAGCTGCCTTGGGGACAATGACAGGGAGAATCCCCCAAAGTGACTCCTTTGTTTCTGCTCTTCTCTGGCCTCCGATTGTTCCTTCCAACGTGGAGTACTTTGCACTTGTCTCTACTGAATTTGATCCTATTTACTTCAGATCATTTCTCCCGTTTGTCCAGATCATTTTGAATTTTAATCCAATCCTCCAAAGCACTTACAACCCCTCCCAGCTTGGTGTTGTCCGCAAACTTGATACGTGTAAGAGAGAGACTGTTACTGGGAGGGTTTCCCCATGTGTCAGAGGGTTACACCCTGGTGGGAGGGGGCTAGGCCTGTACTGGAATAAGGTCACTCTGTGCTTCACAGTGTGCTAGAACCTAGAATGTGCATTAGCAGGGGAAAAGCTGGGGGGAATCGGCTTGTGGAATGGACAAAAGCCTAGTCTGAATTCTCACACCTTGCCCTTTTCACCCCGGCAGGCCAGAGAATAACATCCATGTTTCGCTGCAGATCATCTCGTCCTCCCAGGGGCAAGGAAATGGCTGCAATGGAGCTGTCTCAGGTAAGAGATTATCAGGGTGGCGGGCTCTGCTTGGAGGTTGAGGAGCAGTAAATGCATAAGAGGGTGGGAATTGCTAGAGGTGGTGGGAAGCAGGAAATATCTCGGTGGAGAAAGGGAGGGGACAGCATGTGACAAACCTGCTGAGACTTGTGTAGTGTAGGGCATGATTTGTTGTCACCCCCAGGAGGCAGTTTGTGGAGCTTCTGGGAACTGCTGTGTCCTCTAACCCTCACGCTGGGCTGGCCCTTCTCACACTGCTTTGCTGGAGATTTCGCCAGCCTCTCCAGGCCCTGTTATCACCCAACACAACAGCAGGTGGCGCCATGCAGCCAACTAAGCTACCTGAGTGCGTTACCTAAGCCACTCAAGGACAGATAGAAGACAAGAGCCAATTTCCCACTCCCCAACCTTGCACACTTGCTGTAGTATAAATCCAGAATGATACCATCTTATAGTGCACAGGGATCTCTATAATACAAGCTCATTAATGTAGTTCCCCTTCCCCACGATATGGGACAGATGTGCACAACAAGCTGAGATTTTCCCCAGACACTTCACTCAAAATACGCTGGTTAAGATAAAGCATCAAACAAGTTTATTAACTGCAGAAAGATAGATTAAGTGATTATAAGTGATAACAAACAGATCAAAGCAGATTATTTAGCAAATAACCAAAACTCAGACTAAGCCTAACATACTAGATGGATAGAATTTGAATTAGCAATTTCTCACCCTGACTGATGGTACAAGCAGTCCCCCAAGTTTCCATACACAAGCTAGAAATCTCTTGATACTGGGAGTAGCACTTCCCCCACATCCGTTTTTGTTTCTCAGGTGTTTCCAGAAGTTCTCTTGTGTGGAGAATGAGGCCAAGAGATGATGTCACACCCCACCTTATGTAGCTTTTCCATATGGTGGGAACCTTTTGTTCCAAACTCAGTTCCTAGTCCAGTTTGCGGAAAAATACAGGTACTAAAATGGAGTTTAGTGTCATGTGGTCTGGTCACAGGCCCTGCTGAGTCATAGTAGCCATGACTCATAGGCTGGCTGAAACATTCACAGGAAGGCTAAGCTCTTCCACAGTCCATTGTCTTTGTTGAGCCATCAGCACTGTCTGGCTTCTTCATTGTTGTACCTGAAAGGCTCATTGTGGGTGTTACCCAGAGTAAGCACATTTGAAATACAGATACAGAGTCAATATCCATAACTTCAGATACGAACATGATATGTGCACACAAATAGGATAATCATATTCAGCAAATCAGAACTTTTCCAGTGACACCACACATGATGCATCTTCTACAAAATAGATCATAATTATGTTCTAATCATATTATAATCATACCACTATGATGAATATGGGGGTGTAGTGTCAGATAGGTCCTAATTTCAAGGCACAGGAGTTGGGAATGGAACTTCCCCTCTTTGTGGAACAGGAAATAACCCTCCAGCCAGGGCTGGGACAACTTCCCAGACTCTCAGCGATGGAGCCTGAATCTACTGACATTTCATTAATTACCACCAACCCCAATCTTTGTGGCAACTGTAAACTTTATCAGTGATGATTTTGTACTCTCTTCTAAGTCATGGATAAGAATGTTAAATAGCACAGGGCCAAGAACCAATCCCTGCAGGAACCTGCTAGAAAGAAATCCACTCGATCATGGTTCCCCATTTACTATCAGAGTTTTGAATCTATTTAATGTATGCCGTGTTTATTTTGTATCATTCTAGTTTTTGTTAGTAAAAATATTGTGCTAATCAAGTCATGTCCCTTACGGAAGTTTAGGTATATTACACCAATACTATTAGCTGCAACCAAACTTTTGATCTCATCCAATAAGGATATCCCATTAGTTTGATATGCTCTATTTTCTCTAAACCTTTGTTAATGGGCACTACAATTCTGACCTTCTAACTTCTATTCTTTATGATTGACTTCCCCTTTCTTCCATATATTTTATTTGGAGAGTGCTTGGATTCCTACCAGGGAGCCACTATCAGGGTCCAGAGACAGCCCCATCTCCTATATTAAGCTCTGGCTAGTAGCTATGTGATAAATGTGAAGACCCTGCTTCTGTCTGTCAGATGGGAGACACAAAGGTTCTCTCTTTCTACCCTCTGATGCCTCCTGGCTGCTGTAAGCAAGGTGGGTGGGACTCTGTTAACATGTGCCTCCCAGAGCTTCCATTTCCCTGGTGCTGCTGTTCCGTGAATAGTGGGGTTGTGAGTGGGTCAGCAGGTACTGAGTATTGGACTCCTGCTCTTTCAGGGGCCGGTGACCTTCGAGGAGGTGGCTGTGTATTTCTCCAGGGAAGAGGGGACTCTGCTGGACCCCACTCAGAGAGCCCTCTACAGAGATGTCATGCAGGGGAACTATGAGACGATGGTCTTGCTGGGTAAGGATTCCTGTCCCTTCTGTTCTTGGAAGGGGAAATGAAGAGTGAAGGTTCATGCCACCCCCACAATGCCATCTGTACCCTGTCCTGTTTCAGCATCACCCCAATAGGCCAGTAACATACATACTACTAGAGACCCTCCTCTGCTGCAGAACACTTTGGGAACAGAGCACAGGAGCAGCATCACACAATGTCAAATATCTCTTTACTCAAGTAAAACTGGGGTTAGGTCCAGCATAATGAACAGAAGCTTCCTACCCCCAGCCTTCTCTCAAACCCTGAGCCTTCTCTACCCAAACCAGAATGTGCTTGGGGTGTAACAAGCAGGCGGCTGGAGTCAGAGCTGCCAGTCCAGGGTTACTTATCATACAGGACACTCAGTGCGTCCTTGAACGCTGGCTGGGAGTATCCAGACAGGGGAGCTCCAGCAGCAGAACACTGAATCTCACCCAGGATTACAGATGACACAACTCCTCGCCGATCTGGATTGCACCCCAGCATGTGAAAATGGCCTAGGTTGGTAGTGACATTTCTTGAGACATGGAGAGTCTTGCTCCCATATCACCAGGTGTAATAAAAATAACAGGAAAGGCCAAATATGGAAAACTGATTGTTCAGCTTGCTTTTGACCTGCATCATATTTTGCAATATATTCCAAATAAGGAAATTAACGTGCAACGTATGTGTCATTGTTTGTGGTTTTAAACTGTAAAAGGCTTGTGTGATTTTTAGCTCAGGAACAGTATTCCAATAGCTGTCGCCCCCTGCGTGCTTGTAACCAAGAAAAGAGCCTCAGGCTGAGCTGATTCAAATATTAATCCTGTGGTCGTTTTCCACAACAGCCTCAATAGGTCCCTGTGATGGAATGTAAGGCTACATCTAGACTACCCACCGTATCGGCGGGTTAAAATCGATTGCTCGGGGATCGATATATGGCGTCTCATCTAGACGCCATATATCGATCCCCGAGCGCGCTTATATCGATTCCGGAACAACACCAACCCCAACGGAGTTGCTGATTTGACAGGGGGAGCCGCGGACATCGATCCCGCGCGGTGAGGATGGGTGAGTAATCCGATCTTAGATATTCGACTTCAGTTACGTTATTCACGTAGCTGAATTTGCGTATCTAAGATCGATTTCCCCCCGTAGTGTAGACCAGCCCTTAATGTCTTCACACCTTCCCCCTGCAGGAGAATGGCTGTTTGACCAGCTGTTTGCCTTGCTGTCTCTGAGGAACTGGTCTGTGGGTGTTCCCCAGAACTGTAACTTTTTCAGTAATATCATACTGTAAAATCTCACAATTTTACATACAGTGTTACTACACATTTTAACAGGAGGATAATATTCAGTAGGTTATGTGTTTTCTAATGATACCTCACAAGCCATACTGGGTACAAAATTGATCATAATTTTCTAGAAGAGTGAACACAGGGGTACAGATTGACACAGTGTCTGTGTGTGTGTTCCCAGCAGATATGTGGGTATTTCAATCCCTCATAAGCACAATGTTTGGCATCTTCAAGGACCTGGGGAACTGGTCCTGGGAATTCACTAGTTTAGCAAGTGTGAGACTGCATGAAATTGTGAGACACTTTGGTATTAATAATAAAATAATATAATCTGATAATATTGCAATGAATCATGCTAGGTATGCCATGTAAAGTGTCAGTGAAAATGTTATGATTTGCCAAGTATGATAATTTTGTTTCTATGTTTCTATCACCTTTGTATTGTGAGTTACAGATATGTAAGGTATATCTGTATTTCCAGACTTGTGCAGTTTTTCTGGGTGACACCCCCAGACATATTGGCATCAACATTGCCTAGCATGTTTGATGGCCCATTGAGGGTCATCAGCTGTACAATGAACCTATGGACCAAGGGGACACACCTATTGAGTCAGCAAGACATGCCGGGGTTTGCCTGTGTAATGAAACCTCCAAAGCTTTTCCATGCCATGTGCTGTGAAGCTTGTGTTTGGGACACAGGAAGTACAAGCCACATGGCAAAAGGAATATAAGCGCAGCTGCATCATCTCCATCTTGTCTTCAATCCCCCTTCCTACCTCTGGAGCAACTTCTCTACAAACTGAACCCTGGAACAAAGGACTGAATGACCCATCCAAGCTGTGGATGCGTTCCAGACAGACTTTCAAGCCAGCAACTCACCAATACTGCTAAGAACCTGATATATCCATTTTGGAATGTATCTGACTGCTTTTCCATTTAAATTCTTTCTGTCTTTCTTTCTTTTAAACCTTTAGTTTAGATGCTAAAGAATTGTCTGGAAGGATGGAATTTAACTTCATTCTTTCATTTGTTCTTTCTTCTAAACATTTAGTTTAATTGCTAAAGGATTGGCTGGCAGCATGGTATTTTGGATGAGATCCAAACCTGGGTAATGTGGCTAACCTTCTACCCACCCACTTCCTGGATGCAATTAGGATCACTCTCCTGTTGCCCTCTGGCCATGCTGTATCACAGTGAGCAGAGTTTTTAAATAACCTCTCACTGTACCGGACGTAGTTGCTGATTAGGAGTCAGAGAACTGTCATGCAATAAAGGGGGCCGTGTGATTTCTTTTTTCAGAGTCTCGTTAACCAGTGTGTGGGATCAGAAGCACAGTTTGTGACTGGTCAGTGAGTTTAACTTCAGTGTTAACCACCAGTATGGGGAGCATCTGCTCTCCCTTTTTTCAGCCTGCTCTGACCTTGGCATTTTCAGTGAGGACTGCCCCAGGCACACTAGGTCACACTAAGCACTGAAGATAAATTAACAGAATGTTTTTGATGATCAAGTTGTATGAAATCAACTGAACTCCTTTGTTTTCTTTCATCTGAGCGGAGTTTCTGGTTTTCCAACGTGATATGATCTCCCAGCTGGAACAAGGGGAAGAGCCATGGGTCCCAGAGCTCCAGGGTTCAGAGGAAAGAGAGATCCTGAGATCTCCCCGCACAGATGAGGAAACATTAAACCAACTCAGAATCTGTAAGTGCCTGAAGGAAACATCTAGGATGCCCTACAAAGCTCTTGGGAAGTCTCTCAGTTCATTATTGTCCATAGCAGGGGTCGCATCCACAGGGTAAATATAGCTCAAGGCTTCCTATAGATGCTAGCAGACACCGGGCAGTAGCTTTCTCCCTTCCCCCTGTGAAGTTGGATGGGATGTGAAGGCTGAATTGATCCCCTCCTCTCTCCTGTTGGGGGGAGCTGAGTTCCTGATTTTTATTTGTCCTCTCTCCAGCACTTGTTTTGGTTTGGCCTTCCCCTTTCCATCCCTGTTTGAGGTTTCTGTCTCTATCACAGCAGGTGATGCAATGACGTGTGAGGTTCAGCACAGACCAGAAAAAGAGCAGGGAAACCAGCCAGGGGAGAAAATGGATAAATTTATTTCCTGTCAGGGAACTCAGAAGGGCCTTAAGGAAACCAGAATACAGCAGGAAATCTGCAGGGAAAAGCAAAAAAAATACATGTGCTGAGTGTGGGAAAAACTTCACTTACAGATCAGGCCTTTCTCAACATCAGAGAATCCACACAGGGGAGAGGCCCTGTGAATGCAATGAGTGCGGGAAAACTTTCAGTCACAGCTCGCACCTTATTGGGCATCAGAGAATCCACACAGGGAAGAGATCCTATCATAGAATCCTAGCTTATAATGGTTGGAAAGGACCTCCAGAGATCATCTAGTCCAACCCCCTGCTCAAAGCAGGACCAATTCCCAAATGGTTCCCTCAAGGATTGAATTTACAACCCTGGGTTTAGTAGGCCAATGCTCAAACCACTGAGCTATCCTCTCCCTCCTGAATGCAGTGAGTGCGGGAAAACTTTCAGTCGCAGCTCACACCTTATTCAGCATCAGAGAATCCACACACAGGAGGGGTCCTATGAATGCAGTGAGTGCGGGAAAACCTTCAATCGCAGCTCTCACCTTATTCAGCATCAGAGAATCCACACGAGCAAGAAGCCCCGCGAATGCCATCAGCATGCCTGTACAACTCGTAAAGTGGTGATGTAGAGAAATCTCTGTATTAACTATCTCTATAAATCTTTATAACGTTGCATTGTGTTATTTTGTATTAAGTATCTTTATCTTTATGACATTGCATCCGGCATGATGTTATTTTGTAATTCATATGACTTGGCATTGTGCCTCTCTATTTTCATACAACTTTGTATTAGATCCCTATATAGAGAATTGGTAGAAAACTTTGTATCAAATGTTATAGCCCCTAAGGATAGTATAGTTAAAGTAAAAGAAAACATGTGCCTTTTTGCTAGAAGTAGAATAAGATCTTCCCCCGCACTCTGTAATCAATTGCTCTATTGACTGAATGAGGTGTGAATGAGTGAGGCTTGGAAGACACCCACCTCCAGACAGCTACAACAGTTGAAGAGGGAATGGGAGCCAGAGCAAAGGACAATACAACTTGTCAAGTGGGCCCAATAAAGAAGAGCAGACATATTGATGGCCTCAGGGATTAGAAGCAAGCACCTTCTTTAGAAAACACCCTCTTTGAGCAGCATTGGGACAACACCCAGAGAAAAGCAGCACAAAGACCAACGGACCCAGACCCAGATTTTGAATCTGGTCTAGATTTGCATAAGAGGGAAGCTGCTATAAATGCGAGGTGTCTTGCAGAAGGACCCCGGATCTCGTCTTGTCACCATCGGACCATCGATTTCGATCGGTAGAAGTCCAGCTCCACCCCTCCCCCATCTAACTCACCTGGCCAGTGCAGTTAAGGGGAGCAACTAGTTGGTAACAACAGCAAGACGGAGTGTGTTTATGTCTGTGTGTGTGCGTGAATGCATGACTGTGATATATATCTCATGTGCATATCATGGAGTATTAATTGATACCTGTATTACTAATAAATGTGGCATTTTGCCTTAATCCCCCTGAAAAGTTCCTGTACAGTACTTTGAGTAAAACAGCGAGGGCCACAATACTCCAAAGAAAACAGCTGAGGACCGAAACCCCCCGGCCCTGCGGAAACACCCCCCACTCAGGACCTCCCAGCCTGGCGGAAACACCCCGCCCAGCCCTGCAGAAACAAACCCTCCTTCCCCAGCGCCGCCCCACCAAAACAGCTGTGGGTCAAAAAGGAAGGTTGGTGGTGGGGAGGTGTTACTTGATGTTAAATCAACCAGGGACTCCCAGCCAAAGAGGTGGCTGGGAGCCCTCAGGGTCAAATTAAAGGGCCTGGGGCTCTGACGACTGGGGGAACCCGGAGCTTTTCAGGGCTGGGACAGGGATTTAAAGGTCCCAGAGCTCCTGCTGCTGAGGGGAGCCTGAGCCCTTGAAATCCCAGCCTCACTCCATCCCCTGGAGCTGCCGCCAGGATTCAAAGGGCTCTGTGCTGCCTGCAGCCACAGGGATCCCTGAGCCCTTTAAATCTCAGCTGCTGCCGGGATTCAAAGGGCTCTGGGCTGCCCGTGGCGGTGGGGAGACCTGAGACCTTTAAACCTCAGCTGCGGCCGGGAATCTCTGCGAGCAGCCCAGAGCCCTTTGAATCCCGGCCGTGGCTGGCAGGCCGGCTTTAGGAAGTGCGGGGCCCCGCAGGGATGACTGGGGAAAAAAAAGCCTTTCAGTTCTTAACAACCGGTTCCCTATACAAAGTTCTGCCACAGTATGTATTTTTTGTACCAGTAGGGTTACCATACGTCCGTATTTTCCTCCCAGATGGCGATTTAAGAACCAAAAAGCCTGACATGTCCGGGAAAGTACAGATGTATGTTAACCCTACCTAAAAGTTCTTTTTTAAAAAGATGGGTCTGAACTAGAAATGAGCTCTGCCACTCCCTTAGGGTGTGCTAGGGTGCAAATGTGTGGGTCCCAGCTGCTCCCTGCCCATCTCATTGAAGCAGGTGTGCAGGGTTACTTCCCTCGGAACTGCAGGGCACCAGTGAACATGGGGCTGGCTGGAGGTGGGGGAGGGGGAGGATGCGAGAGGTAGGGTCTGGCTGCAGGCTGGGCAAGGGGTGTGGGGCAGGCTGGAGACAAGAGGTGTGGGGTGGGCTGGCTGGCTTCAGGCAGGGCCACAGGGAGGGTGCTGCATGGGTTGGCAGGGCTGGAGACAAAGGAGTGTGGGACTGGCTGGCTTCAGGCAGCGGGGTGCGGCAGGGGTTGGCTGGAGACGGGTTGGTGCAGGGCTGAAGGCAAGGCAGGGGGTACGGGGTTGGCTGGAGACAGGGCAGGGGGTGCAGGGCTGGTGCGGGCAGGGCAGGCAGTGTGGCAGGGGCTGGCTGGAGACAGGGAAGGGGGTGCAGGGCTGGCTGGAGACAGGGGTTGGTGCAGGGCTGAAGGCAAGGCAGGGGGTGTGGGGCTGGCTGGAGATGGGCAGGCTGCAGGCAGGAACTGATGCAAGCAGGGCAGGAGGTGCGGGGCTGGTGCGGGCAGAGGGTGCAGCAGGGGCTGGCTGGGGATGGGCTGGCTGCAGGCAGGGCAGGGGGTGCAGGTACAGGGGGTACAGCCCATCCTCTATGGTGAGTGCCTCCTTCTCCTCCTCCTCCTCCCCCCTCTCCCACTAGGGTAGCAGCAGCAGCCTGGGGCTTGGGGGCTATTTCAAGGGCCCGAGGCGCCCCTGCTTCCACTGCCCCAGCTCTGTAAATAGCCGCGGGAACCCTGGGGAAGCGGCGGGGCTCCAGTGGCTATTTAAAGGGCCATTGAGGTAGAAGCAATGGGAGTCCTGGACTTTTTAAATAGCCCCCAGAGCCCCGCAGCCATACCCCAGGGCTCCAGCAGCAGGGCTCTAGTGGCAATTTAAAGGGCCTGGGCTTCCAGCCCCTGCTGGGAGCCCCAGGCCTTTTAAATTGCCCCCTGGGGAAACTGGGCCACCCTGGTACAGCGCACTGGCTTTTGCTGGTACTGGGGCTTGGGTGCGGGGTCCTCTTAGGAGCGAGGCCGATTCAAGGGAATTGGTTAAATTGGCCTAAAGCCGGCCCTGGTGGCTGGGATTTAAAG
Organism: Gopherus flavomarginatus; assembly: GCF_025201925.1. Lineage (NCBI taxonomy): Eukaryota > Metazoa > Chordata > Testudines > Testudinidae > Gopherus > Gopherus flavomarginatus. The sequence goes on from NW_026115085.1 coordinate 3,168,843, forward strand.
AGCTCTGAGCTCCCCGCCCGCCTGCCCAGAGCCCTATAAATCCTGGCTGCGGCTGAGATTTAAAGAGCTCTGGGCTCCCTGCGGCTGCGGGCAGCTCAGAACCTTTTGAATCCCGGCCGCGGCTGAACTTTAAAGGGGTTTGGATTCCCCGCGGCTATGGGCAGCCCAGAGCCCTTTGATTCCCGGCTGCGGGACGCACAGTGAGACTTCACGGGCCGCACGTTGCCCGTGGGCCGTATGTTGTACAGGCCTGGCATGGAGGGGCAAAATAGGTAAGAAATTTCCGTGGCCTGTCACTAGCAAATAGTAGCCACCATGGATCCTGCCAGAGGTGGCTACATCTTAGCACTGTGGGAAGCAACCCTTCACAGAGACCATTTGTCTTGTGGTTTGGGATACTTCTCAAGACATGCTGCACTCAGAGTGACCCCCTCATCCTGTGCCAGCTGGAGAAAAGAAAAGGGGCCAGCCAACTCTCCCACTACCAGCTGCGAACCACTGATCCCCAAACAGGGGGAGGCCTCTGGCTTTGATGTGTATTAAATATCAGGCTGGTCTCTTTCTTTGGCAAATATCTAACAGAGCTAAAAGAGGGAACAAATGATCCTCAAAGGAGAGGGGAAAGACAATCACTGGGAAATGTAATCCCCTGCAACATCCAGAACGGAGAGCGACTCAGGGCAACAGGTTCCCCCGAAGGAAGAAGTTTTTGGGATTTAGAAACATAAGGAACAGCACAAAACTTGAGAGGATTGTTAATTGACATTTGATAATGACACAGAGGGAAAACCTGAGCTTTCAGATCAGTGTTCAGAAATGAAAGACAAAGGGTGGAAATCAGAGATTTTGGATCCATTTTGCAAATTATAGAAAGGAAAGTGGAAAATCAGAGGGATTTTATATCAGTTGTTGATAGGAGGTAAAATCTGAGTGTTTCACATGAATACTTGGTAAATGAATAAAGAGGAAATGGGCAACATTTGCAAACATTTTGTGTTCAATAATCTGAGAAAAGGTGTAAATCTGAGATTTTCTTATTATTTTATAATTAGAGACAGGAAAATCTCAGGGCATATTCAATTAGAAATAGACAACTAGAGAGAAGTGGGGCAAATGTTTAGGTTATTTTATTTGAATCTTTGAGATTTGCAAAGAAATTATGTCACAAACTGCATATTTGATAACATGAGAGGAAAACACCAAGATCTGAGGGGAGAGAGTCACTTTCCTGTCAGGGCCCAGTGCTCCCTCCCCCTCCCCCTCCGGGGTCTCTCACTCACTGGGGGCTCCAGGCGGGGCTGGTGCGGTCAGAGCCTGGGGCTGCCTAGGGGGCAGGTCCCAGCTGGAGAAAGCCCCCCCCACCCCGGCCAGGATAGGAATGTGCTACTGGTAGCAGCCTGGGGCTGGACCCTCTCTATGGGGGACACTTGCTCCCCCCTCCCCTTCCTGGCCCTTCCCACGCCCTGTTGCCAGCAGAGAGTGGCCCCCCCAGCCCAACCCAGAGGTGTCCCTGTCTCAGGCCCCCCCCAGCCTCTGCCCAGTTCAGAAATCACTCGGGGGAACCATTTCCCACCTACACAAGGACAAATCACTGCAGGTGAAAATGGGGAGAAACACCCCAAACCTGAGATCTGAACTGGCCATTGGCAAAGGGGAGAGAAAATGGGGCACAATGGGGGGAGGGGAACAGGGAACTTCTCAGGGGTTTGAGGGAAGGGGGGTGTCAGCCTGGATGTTGCTTGTTGCTCTCTAGGGAGAAAGGGGGCAGGACAGGAGAGGAGGGGGATCTCCACGGAGGTGGCAGTGGTAATTCCGAGGGGATCTCAGCCCTCCCTTTTTCTCCCCGCTCCTCAGGGGTCACCTGCTCTTCTCCCCTCGCCCCCCGGCCATGTCTCGGCTGCACAGACATTTTCCATCCATCCCTTTCCCAGGTCTCCCCCCTCCGCAGCCCCTGCCCGACCCCACGCAGGGGCTGCTAGGTGTAATGCATGTTCAGTAGGGATTTCTCCCCTACTAATGCTGGGGTGTCCTTCTCCTATAGGTTAGTCTACTAATGATCTCCTCTTGGTGCCATGTGTGTCAGTTCATTGCCATGGCACTCGTGTGCTTAGACATCTGAGGATGCTCTACAGAAAAGCTCCTTGAGTGAGGTGATCCACAGGGAGTAGCTCAAAGCTCCAAAGTGCCTGGCCAGGGGCAGGACATTGGCACAGCAAGGGCGGGGTGTGGCAGTGACATCACAAAGGCCTTTTGCAGGACCTCACACTATTGGTCAAAGACTATTGGTGAGCAGGTGGTGACCTCACAGAGAGATCCTGACATCAGTCAGGGGCCAGGGGCTAGGGAAACCTCAGAGACCCCTGTGGCTTTGCTTCAGCAAGTCTCCTTCTCCAGGTCTCTGTCTGAGGACTGAGAGAGTATTCGGGTTCATGGACGTGAGCGCCAGGAGAAACCTCTTTCCAGTTTTCTCCTTTCCTTGTAGTGATTTTACTAGAAAACAGCCGTCCCTCTTTAGAAGGTAAGAGCCTCCTGGAGGTGTGAAACCTGTTCAGTCTGATCCATCTGGTGAGAGTTGAATTCTAGGCATGGAAAACATGAGCTTAAGGAGGCAGAATTTTATTCCGCACCTGGGATTTTGTCCCTTAGAATCATGGGGACATTAGGGTTTGTCCTTTGTGTTTCACCTTTTCCTCCATCCACCTGTCCCTCCCTTCTTTCTCTTCATCTCTTCTTTTGTCCTTTCTCCTGTTCCCCTCCCAACACCAGGACGAGTGTGTGCGTGTGTGTTGCGGGGGAGTGCTCTGCAGCTCTCACTGTGGGAGTTCCACCCAAAAATGTGAGGCTGAAATAGTGCTCAGGCAGTCAGGGCTGGATTAACCTTTTGTTGGCCCTGGCACCAAACATATTTGGGGGCCCCAGTGTAGTAACTGTGGGCTCCGAGTGTGGGCCTGGTGGGGCAGTGCCATTGGTGCCTTCGTATACCCGGTACTGAACCTCAGAGACATTTTTCATTTTGATCACACACCTCTCCATGACTATATTCATTGCCATACACAGCTCCCTCAGCCCGCGGGTTTTCTTATTGAGCTGTACACCCATGTGGGTTTACCAGTGTCCACAGTGAGCAGAACTTTCATAGTGACCAAGGAAACTCCCCACAGATTTATCTCTTTCCTCATTCAGACCTTCTCTAGCCACGTCTCCAGTACCCCCCATGTCACCAGTCACTGCATGTGGTCCTAGTCTCAGCTCAAAGTCCTAAAGCCAGCAGACACCTGATCATTTCTGACAGATCCCTCCCTCAGCCCCCATCCTGCCATGTGAGCAAGCCACCTGCAAACACCATTTCCCCAAAGTGAGGACTTAGCCCTTGGGAATCTGAAGACACCAGCGTCTCTCCCTCTGCTCCCATCTACATGCTAGTCTGCTACCTGGTCACCACCACCTCTCCCCATACTTGTTTCCTTTCTACTTTGGACATGCTCCCAACCAGCTGGAAGCTCCCTCTGCAAGCCTGACCTGCTCCCGCCTTCCCTGCTCCCCCGACATTCCTTTCCTACTGGTGACCTCTGTTCCTTGAGGTTAACTCCAGTGTCTTTAGGAGCTCTAGCTTAATGGCCCCAGGAGTCATAGAGCCACTTGTAGTTTCTCTAGCTACAGCCATGGGGCAACTGCCAGAGGCCAGCCTTAGACAGCTGCAGCTACTAGCCGCAGGAGCGGAGGCAATGCCAAGGCTGAGCATGCTTGAACCTTGCAAGGGCAGCACTAGGGACTCTAAATCCTCAGCACTGGCCCTAGGCAGCTGCAGACTCTGGAGTTAGGCACTTTCCTCCTCTAGGTTCCTGCATGGTTACAGAACTGCAGTAAAGTGGAACAATTATCAGCTTCTGTGATTGGAAGATGTCTGGATCCATCTAATAAGACCGTCCTACATAAATGAGGAAAGTTGAGGTGCCTTTATTATTCTTTTGTTCCATTCTTTGTTTCTATGGGGAATTTGCCAGTGCAATATCACTGTCTTCCTTTTAAACAAACAAAACTAAAAAAAAAAGTGTAATGGCTGTTGAAAATAGCAATTCCAGCCCTCGTTAGCACTGTGAAGACCCCAACGTTTGTTGCTCAATTTTCTCCTACTTTTTCTACAGTAAATGACAGTGGATCAGCATATTTGATTTGGGAGAAATGAAGTAACAGCTGCCCAAATTGAGCTTGAGCACTCCTGATTTTGAGGTGTTCAGATCTGGAAGGCAGGGGCTAGATTCCCTTTATGAATATTAGATACATCTGGAAAGGAAAAGTCAATTTCTATTTTCATGGCTCAGAAGTGGAAATCCTCCTGTCCTGTATCTGAAGCTGTCCAGGTCCAGTAGAGCCTCCCCTTCCTTACTTACCATTTTACCTTCTGGTGGGATCCACATACCTCCCTTGCCCAGCTTCAGATAGAGAGGGGCCCTGTCCAGTTAGTCCACCCAGTTCCATCTTTGGGAGCTGCCACGCGAGGTCACACCAGCATCCCTAAGCCTGTCTGGGGAAGTCTTCTGAGGGTGCTACCTGGGCCAAAGCCTTCTACTCCTTGGTCACACCTCTTCCCTACTCACAGGTGGCACCCCCTTCTAGCAGGCAGCCAGCCAGCCCCCCAGCCCCAGCACGCTGCAGCACATGGAGTCTCACAGCTTCCCCCCTCCCTTTCCTGTTGATAGCAGCCAAGGGGATGCTGGGAAATGTTCCTTCTCTGCTCCAAGGCAAGGAGCTGGTCAAGGAACTACAGCTCCCAGGGCCCTATGGGGTCTCAGCTCCCCTACTGAATATCCAGGCTGCTCTGAGGCTCCCTTTCTGCAGAGGGGAGGAAGTTACTGTTACAGGTCCCTTCAGAGCTTGGGCCTAGCACTATGGCACCATGTCAAATCCAGTACTGCTCCCAACTCTATCCAGCTCTGCTGCTGGCAGGATCCCTTCCTATTCTTTTTGTTTCTTGCCTCCCCTCCAAGGAGAAGCTCTGTATTGTTCCTGTGTGGGGAATTGAACCCAGGCTGTATGGGTGAAAGCCAAGAATCCTAACCACTAGACCACATGGGACTTCCATAACACGTTTATATGTTCATATTCAATAACACAATTAAACGTAGCCATTCAAAGTAGCCATTTAAAAGAAGCCATTCAAAAAACTTCAAAAACAGACTTCAAAGAGAAATTGCAGAGTTACAACTGATCTGCAAACTTAACACCATTAATTTGAGCTTGAAGAGGGACTGGGGGTGACTGGCTCACTACAAAAGCAATTTTCCCTCTCTTGGTATTGACACCTCCCTGTCAATTACTTGGAGAGAGCCACATCCACCCTGACTGAATTAGCCTTCAACACTGGTTCTCCCCTTGTATGGTAACTCCCTTTACATCATGTTCCAATATATATTTATGCCTCTATCTGCAATTTTCACTCCATGCATCTGAAGAAGAGGGCTTTTTATCCACGAATGCTTGTGTCCAAATAAATCTGTTAGTTCTTAAGGTGTCACCGGACTCCTCGTTGTTTTTGTGAAATAAAAGCAAAATGCACTCTAAGCTGATCTTAACCCTTTCAATGTCCTTACAAACTTAGATGCTTCTCACCACAGGCCGGCTGGTGGCTTTTCAGCCAGGCTCTCCTCTTTCGTCAGCGCTTCAGTTGCTTGGTGTGGGGGTGTCTGTAGATGTAGGTGGACGAGAGAGACAAAGCATGGCAAATGTCTCTGCTTTTATCATGTCCTTTCTTCCCTCTTGGCTTTGCTCCCCCTTCAGAGTCAGGTGAGCATCACTGCGTCTCTCCAAGCAAGTCTGAGCAATTCCCCTGGGGTGTCCTCTTGCAGGTAAGTGATTGCACTGTAGCTCCCTTGCTGAACAATGGCTGTTGATGGGTTGTTTGACACCCTGTCCGGGTGTTGGTTACTTTCCTTGCTGTTGTCACTGGGGAGCTAATATTTGGCTGACTCCCCCACCTTACAGCATAGTGATAACCACACTGCACAATTCTCATAACTTCATATGCATGAATGGTAAACATCTATGGGTAGAGAAATGACTTTCAGCAGATCATATCCTTTCCCCTGATACCTTACAAGGCATGCTCTGTATATAAGATCACGATTATATGAAAATGAGGAATATGGGGGTTACAGCACACTCCCCCAAAGGTACAGAATGTCACACTGAGATTCTATTTTCATTTGTTATGTAACAGCATTAAAGAGATCCAGTGACTGACCAATGGCATTTTCAAGTGCTAAAATGGCAAGCGCTGTTGGTCTCTCATTGGCCATCAGCGACTGAAGATACGGTTTAATGAGCCAGAGCTTCAAGGCGAGGGTGGCTCTGTCCACTGCCTTCCGTTGCGCTGCTGGGCACCAAGTCCCTGGCGGTCAATATGTGAAGCTGGGAGAAGAGAGTGGGGTGGCAAGCGGTGGCAGAACTTTTGCCACCAGGGTCTAGCTGTCTAACTTCCTCTTCGTACTGCTGGGCCCCCGTTGCCTTCAGGTAACACAGGAACTAAGGCAGGAATAGGGTGAGGAAGCAAGTAAAGCCGAGCAAGGAAGGCAAAAGTTAATCTTATCTTCATGGGCAGCTCGCAATGACGTCCTTTTTCTGTGCCACAGCTGACAACAACATCCCAGACAGAAAAGTAACAGGCCAAAAAGAAACCTAGCAGATGCTGAAACAGTTCAGCTGAGAGCGTGCTAGACTAACAGGCTCTTCTATCCTCCTTTATGCACGGGCGGGATGTTTTCTGAGAGTGCAGCAGTTCCTTTAACTGCCACGAGTCCCTCATTTCAGGCTATGCAGCAGGAAAAGACAGCATGGGCTTCTGCACCGAGTTGGCCCACCTGACCTTTCATTCTTCTCTTGCTCTTTGTCAGCAAGGAGAAGAAAAAGAAGCTCTCCCTCAAGCTGGAGTCACACGGGCGAGGTAAGGACGACTTCCTGAGTGCTGGCTCCAGTCCTCTGCCCTGCCAGCTGACCTATCGAGGGGCTACCACCACATTGTCTAGATTTGTCCATCGGTCTGTGCCAGAGTGAGCAACAACCCAGTAGGTGGAGTTTCTGTAGTGTAGTGGTTATCACATTTGCTTAACACGCAAAAGGTCCCTGGTTCAAAACCAGGCAGAAACATGCTGGCTTTCTTTTCCCAGATCCCCTTGTTATTCAGAAAGGGCACTCCTCCTATTGGCCTGTCCCTGGGATAACTCCAACCCCTGCATGACAGAGGATGCTGACAGCAGTGGAGAAAGCACCTTGGTGTCAGGCTGGAGAACCTAGAGTAGTTAGGCCAGTCACCATTTGGAGGCTTGTGGCTTGGCCACCTCTGCTGTTGGAGGTTGGCCTATAGAGGCTCTCACTTCCTGCTGGGCTCCTTTGCGTGACTGGCCAAAGGAGGAAGTGAGGCAGGAATGGGGCAATAGAGGAAAGTTGAGCTGAGGAAGGCAGGGAAGAAGCTGTGCGGTTAAGTGGGGTTAGTAGAGCACCACCCTTCATTCTGCAAAGCCTGGGGAGGTGTGGTTGGCTGCTGGGAGGTAGAATCCTGTGCCTGCCTCTTGGCTTCCCAGGAGTGGCTACTTGCAGCCCAGGAGAAGAAGGGAGGTTCTGGGTGAAAGGAAAACAAGCAAAGCTGAGTCCAAGTGGAGAATGGCGGCTCCTTTATGGCCAACCTGGGGGCATGACTGATGGTTTTAGAGGTGGAGGCTGGGCTGGCTATGAGCAACTGGGATCCAGGAAACCCCCACCTGCCCTTCTGAGGGCTGAACCCATGGAGGTGCGGTTGGCTGCTGAGAGACAGACCCCTGTGGCTGCCTGTTGGCATCCCAGGGATGGCTACTTGCAGCCCAGGAGAAGCGGGGTTCTGGGGGGAAGGAAAAGCAGCAATGGTGAGGCTGAGTGGGCTCCTTTCTGGCCGAGATGGTGGACTGTGGTGAGTCTGGGAGTTGCCTGTAAGCCATAAGTGGACGTAGTGCAGTGAAAACTGCTGCTCCATTCTGGCCGACCTGGGGGCGCCATGGATGACTTGGGAATGGGGGCAGGGCGCTGGCTGTGAGCAAATGGGATCCAGGAAGCCCCAGCCTGCCCCTCCAGGGGCCGAGTCTTCTTCTCTCCTGCCATGGGGAGCCCGACCTTAAGCCTGCCCAGCATGTGCAGCAGCTCGAGCATTAAGCCTTCCTGTGTACATAACTGAACTACGCCCTAGTGTAATAAGGTGTAAAGTTTAGATTGTGAATTTATCTTTAATTTCCATGGTAATTTACTTTGATCTTTTATTCCTACCACTTATAATCCTTAAAACTCCATCTTTCTGTAGTTAATAAATCTGTTTTATGCTCTACTTAAACTGGTGTATTTTGCTTGAAGTTCTTGGGAAATCTCAGCTCCATTACAAGGCTGGTTCATGTACTATTCACAGTGAGGGAGGGGTGGACCCTGTGTAATAAACTCACACTGATCAGGCTTCTGATTAAGGCAAGATGGTATGATCCAGGGGTGCAAGGCTGCAGAGCTGTAGGGGGGGCGACTTTCTATCATTAGTGTTATGAGTGGCTGCAGAAGCATTCATGTAATTCAGTTGGCTGTGTCCCTACCTACGGATGTCTGTGTAAGTGCAATATCTGCCAGAGATTCACAGCTTGTCTCAGCATCACATGTGTGAGAGGGAGCCCAGGTGGTGGGACAAAGGGCTCAGGGGTGCCAGTGTTCAGTTGCATCCCATAGATCCCATCACAGACTTTCAACAACCACAGCGGGTGCTCACTGAGACAGAGAGAGAGATGCCACAATAGTGATATCCAGTGCCAGCAGACATCAAACTATCAGAAATTCTGTGAACAGAGAAGACCCTGCTAGTGGAAAATGGCTTGTGAGGTATCATTAGAAAATGCATAACCTACTGAATATTATCCTCCTGTTAAAATGTGTAGTAACACTGTATGGAAAATTGTGAGATTTTACAGTATGATATTACTGAAAAAGTTACAGTTCTGGGGAACACCCACAGACCAGTTCCTCAGAGACAGCAAGGCAAACAGCTGGTCAAACAGCCATTCTCCTGCAGGGGGAAGGTGTGAAGACATTAAGGGCTGGTCTACACTACGGGGGGAAATCGATCTTAGATACGCAAATTCAGCTACGTGAATAACGTAACTGAAGTTGAATATCTAAGATCGGATTACTCACCCATCCTCACCGCACGGGATCGATGTCCGCGGCTCCCCCTGTCAAATCAGCAACTCCGTTGGGGTTGGTGTTGTTCCGGAATCGATATAAGCGCGCTCGGGGATCGATATATGGCGTCTAGATGAGACGCCATATATCGATCCCCGAGCAATCGATTTTAACCCGCCGATACGGTGGGTAGTCTAGATTGTAGCCTTACATTCCATCACAGGGACCTATTGAGGCTGTTGTGGAAAACGACCACAGGATTAATATTTGAATCAGCTCAGCCTGAGGCTCTTTTCTTGGTTACAAGCACGCAGGGGGCGACAGCTACTGGAATACTGTTCCTGAGCTAAAAATCACACAAGCCTTTTACAGCTTAAAACCACAAACAATGACACATACGTTGCACGTTAATTTCCTTATTTGGAATATACTGCAAAATATGATGCAGGTCAAAAGCAAGCTGAACAATCAGTTTTCCATATTTGGCCTTTCCTGTTATTTTTATTACACCTGGTGATATGGGAGCAAGACTCTCCATGTCTCAAGAAATGTCACTACCAACCTAGGCCATTTTCACATGCTGGGGTGCAATCCAGATCGGCGAGGAGTTGTGTCATCTGTAATCCTGGGTGAGATTCAGTGTTCTGCTGCTGGAGCTCCCCTGTCTGGATACTCCCAGCCAGCGTTCAAGGACGCACTGAGTGTCTGTATGATAAGTAATCCTGGACTGGCAGCTCTGACTCCAGCCGCCTGCTTGTTACACCCCAAGCACATTCTGGTTTGGGTAGAGAAGGCTCAGGGTTTGAGAGAAGGCTGGGGGTAGGAAGCTTCTGTTCATTATGCTGGACCTAACCCCAGTTTTACTAGAGTAAAGAGGAGATATTTGACATTGTGTGATGCTGCTCCTGTGCTCTGTTCCCAAAGTGTTCTGCAGAAGAGGAGGGTCTCTGGTAGTATGTATATTACTGGCCTATTGGGGTGATGCTGAAACAGGACAGGGTACAGATGGCATTGTGGGGGTGGCATGAACCTTCACTCTTCATTTCCCCTTCCAAGAACAGAAGGGACAGGAATCCTTACCCAGCAAGACCATCGTCTCATAGTTCCCCTGCATGACATCTCTGTAGAGGGCTCTCTGAGTGGGGTCCAGCAGAGTCCCCTCTTCCCTGGAGAAATACACAGCCACCTCCTCGAAGGTCACCGGCCCCTGAAAGAGCAGGAGTCCAATACTCAGTACCTGCTGACCCACTCACAACCCCACTATTCATGGAACAGCAGCACCAGGGAAATGGAAGCTCTGGGAGGCACATGTTAACAGAGTCCCAACCCACCTTGCTTACAGCAGCCAGGAGGCATCAGAGGGTAGAAAGAGAGAACCTTTGTGTCTCCCATCTGACAGACAGAAGCAGGGTCTTCACATTTATCACATAGCTACTAGCCAGAGCTTAATATAGGAGATGGGGCTGTCTCTGGACCCTGATAGTGGCTCCCTGGTAGGAATCCAAGCACTCTCCAAATAAAATATATGGAAGAAAGGGGAAGTCAATCATAAAGAATAGAAGTTAGAAGGTCAGAATTGTAGTGCCCATTAACAAAGGCTTAGAGAAAATAGAGCCTATCAAACTAACGGGATATCCTTATTGGATGAGATCAAAAGTTTGGTTGCAGCTAATAGTATTGGTGTAATATACCTAAACTTCCGTAAGGGACATGACTTGATTAGCACAATATTTTTACTAAAAAAAAACTAGAATGATACAAAATAAACACGGCATACATTAAATAGATTCAAAACTCTGATAGTAAATGGGGAACCATGATCGAGTGGATTTCTTTCTAACAGGTTCCTGCAGAGATTGGTTCTTGGCCCTGTGCTATTTAACATTCTTATCCATGACTTAGAAGAGAGTACAAAATCATCACTGATAAAGTTTACAGTTGCCACAAAGATTGGGGTTGGTGGTAATTAATGAAATGTCAGTAGATTCAGGCTCCATCGCTGAGAGTCTGGGAAGTTGTCCCAGCCCTGGCTGGAGGGTTATTTCCTGTTCCACAAAGAGGGGAAGTTCCATTCCCAACTCCTGTGCCTTGAAATTAGGACCTATCTGACACTACACCCCCATATTCATCATAGTGGTATGATTATAATATGATTAGGACATAATTATGATCTATTTTGTAGAAGATGCATCATGTGTGGTGTCACTGGAAAAGTTCTGATTTGCTGAATATGATTATCCTATTTGTGTGCACATATCATGTTCGTATCTGAAGTTATGGATATTGACTCTGTATCTGTATTTCAAATGTGCTTACTCTGGGTAACACCCACAATGAGCCTTTCAGGTACAACAGTGAAGAAGCCAGACAGTGCTGATGGCTCAACAAAGACAATGGACTGTGGAAGAGCTTAGCCTTCCTGTGAATGTTTCAGCCAGCCTATGAGTCATGGCTACTATGACTCAGCAGGGCCTGTGACCAGACCACATGACACTAAACTCCATTTTAGTACCTGTATTTTTCCACAAACTGGACTAGGAACTGAGTTTGGAACAAAAGGTTCCCACCATATGGAAAAGCTACATAAGGTGGGGTGTGACATCATCTCTTGGCCAGTTAATAAACTTGTTTGATGCTTTATCTTAACCAGCGTATTTTGAGTGAAGTGTCTGGGGAAAATCTCAGCTTCTTGTGCACATCTGTCCCATATCGAGGGGAAGGGGAACTACATTAATGAGCTTGCATTATAGAGATCCCTGTGCACTATAAGATGGTATCATTCTGGATTTATACTACAGCAAGTGTGCAAGGTTGGGGAGTGGGAAATTGGCTCTTGTCTTCTATCTGTCCTTGAGTGGCTTAGGTAACGCACTCAGGTAGCTTAGTTGGCTGCATGGCGCCAGCTGCTGTTGTGTTGGGTGATAACAGGCCCTGGAGAGGCTGGCGAAATCTCCAGCAAAGCAGTGTGAGAAGGGCCAGCCCAGCGTGAGGGTTAGAGGACACAGCAGTTCCCAGAAGCTCCACAAACTGCCTCCTGGGGGTGACAACCCATCACGCCCTACACTACACAAGTCTCAGCAGGTTTGTCACATGCTGTCCCCTCCCTTTCTCCACCCGAGATATTTCCTGCTTCCCACCACTTCTAACAATTCCCACCCTCTTATGCATTTACTGCTCCTCAACCTCCAAGCAGAGCCCGCCACCCTGATAATCTCTTACCTGAGCCAGCTCCATTGCAGCCATTTCCTTGCCCCTGGGAGGACGAGATGATCTGCAGCGAAACATGGATGTTATTCTCTGGCCTGCCGGGGTGAAAAGGGCAAGGTGTGAGAATTCAGACTAGGCTTTTGTCCATTCCACAAGCCGATTCCCCCCAGCTTTTCCCGTGCTAATGCACATTCTAGGTTCTAGCACACTGTGAAGCACAGAGTGACCTTATTCCAGTACAGGCCTAGCCCCCTCCCACCAGGGTGTAACCCTCTGACACATGGGGAAACCCTCCCAGTAACAGTCTCCCTCTCTTACACCTATCAAGTTTGCGGACAACACCAAGCTGGGAGGGGTTGTAAGTGCTTTGGAGGATTGGATTAAAATTCAAAATGATCTGGACAAACGGGAGAAATGATCTGAAGTAGATAGGATCAAATTCAGTAGAGACAAGTGCAAAGTACTCCACGTTGGAAGGAACAATCGGAGGCCAGAGAAGAGCAGAAACAAAGGAGTCACTTTGGGGGATTCTCCCTGTCATTGTCCCCAATGCAGCTGTCTCAGGTTTACAAAGGTGTTTCATGTTCCAGCCTTTGTACAGTCTCTCCTGGGAGTGCCCCTTTCATGGACTGGGCCTAGTTTTAGTTTTTGGTAGTTAACAAGCTTGGTTTATTGTTCATCTAACCAGTATGTGTGGATTGAAGTGTGTTGGAAACTCTGTTTGGGATAACAAGCTGGTGCATGTCATTTTCCGCTGATGAAATGACAGACTTCATATGAGCTTGGGTCGTTCAGTAGCGTGCTGGACAGTGCAAGATGCACATTTCTGGGGGAAAGTTGGGCACTTGAGAATTTGCTGGTTTTCTCCTGAGGTGTAATTCATGAGTGGCTGTCTAGCAGCACTCAATACTGTGTAGCTGGGAGTGAGTTACATGCTGGAGACTGTGTGTTAATTGGCCAAGAGGGGCTGTTCTCGCGGGAAAACAGTGGAAAAGGCACCCCATGCTGGAGGACTGAGGTACAGCTATTTAACAGTCCAGATTGTACTCTGGGTAACATCACAGACACTCATTATGACAGAGCCTCTTACAACACAGAGAAAGTAAATCCATGTCCCAGAAATCGAAGACTCCAGACAGAGGGCAAGTGTCCCTGGCACTGCTTCTTGCTGACAGAGAGGTTCAGAGACAGTGCGAGAATCCTGGGGAAGCTGGGAACAGGAAGCATGGGCTGGCGGGGTTCGGTGGAGAAAGGGAACAGGAAGGGCAGGGATATTACTGAATCCAGGATCTTAGCAGTACTAGATGACAGGATAGCACATAGTGCAGCCCATTGGAAAACACAATCCCAACTATACAGTACAAAATGATGGGGTCTAAATTAGTTGTTTCCACTCAAGAGAGTGATCTTGGAGTCACTGTGGATAGTTCTCTGAAAACATCCACTCAATGTGCAGCAGCAGTGAAAAAAAGTGAACAATGTAGGAAATAATTAAGAAAGTGATAGATATGACAGAATATCTCATAGATCATATTTGTAAAAACAGCAAATAAATCCATGATACACCCACATCTTGAATACTGCATGCACATGTCACCCCATCTCAAAAATAGAAATATTGGAATTGGAAAAGGTTCAGAAAAGGGCAACAAAAATGATTAGGGGTATGGGACAGTTATGCCAGACCTAACCCCCAGTTTCACTTGAGCAAACAGGAGATATTTGACACTGGCAATACGGCTCCTGTGCTCTGTTCCCAAAGTGTTCTGCAGCAGAGGAGGGTCTCTGGTATTATGTGTGTCACTGGCCTATTGGGGTGATGCTGAAACAGGACAGGGTACAGATGGCATTGTGGGGGTGGCGTGAACCTTCACTCTTCATTTCCCCTTCCAAGAACAGAAGGGACAGGAACCCTTACCCAGCGAGGTCACAGTCTCATAGTTCTCCTGCATGACATCCCAGTAGAGGGCTCTCTGAGTGGGGTCCAGCAGAGCCCACTCTTCCCTGGTGAAATACATAGCCATCTCCTTGAAGGTCACCAGCCCCTGAAAGAGTAAGAGTCCAACACTAAGGACTTGCTGCCCCACTATTTGTGGCAGAGAAGAGTGAATCAAATGGAAGCTCTGGGTGGATCATAGTCAGGAGAGTCCCACCTCAACCTGGCTCAGAGTATCCAGCAAATGCCAGGGTGAGGGGATGAAGAGAGAGCCCCTTATCTCTCCCAGCATATCCATCACCCCCCTACTAGCCACTGACTGATACAGGAGATGGAGCCCCTAGCAGGGTCCAGGGAGAGCTCGCTGGTAGGATGCCCAACACCCTCCTCATTGTGAGGAGCGGGATAGGAAGGGAAGAGGCAGCTCCAATAAGCCTGACTCATGGGTGTCCCCTTTATATCTCACAGCAGCTGATGGTTAATGAGGTCAGGCTCCAGCACTAGGAGTCTGGTCAGTTTGACTAGCTCCATGTAGGTGGGTTATTTTCTCTCTTCACAAATTAGGGCATTTCCACCTCCAAACCTCCTGGGTCTGTTCCTAGAATCTAGGCCACTTAGTAAATAACTCCCAGCAGGTCTGCCACACCCTGGCCTCCTCCTTTCCCCACGCTGTGAATTTCCTGCCCCGCTCCAACCTCCAAACCAGACTCTGCAAACCTTCCCACCTCTGGTGTATTTGCTCTCCCTTTCCTCCAGCAGGAACCCACCAGCAACCCCCCGATAATCTCTACCTGGACTGACTCCACTGCAGCCATTTCTCTTCCCTGTCCCACGCCAGGCTGGGATGAGCTGGAGCAAAACATTCTGCAGCCTGTCTGGGGGAGAAGGGCAGTTGTGGGCGTTTCAGAACCGGTTTTAGTTAATTTCACATCACAATTCCCCCAGGCCCTTTCCCTGCAGACAGACACCCTAGATTCTCTCATGCTGGGAAATGCTCAATCTGTTTATTACGATTTAGACCTGGCCCCTCCTGCCAGGCTAAGTCCACAGACACATTTTTAACCTCCCTTCTCTCTCCCCTCACCCCTTCTCTGAACACAAGGCTAGATAAGAGCAGAACCAAAGGAGTCACTGTGGGGGATTCCCTCAGACACTGACCCCACGGCAGCCACACCCCAGCAGGGGGAATATGGAGTCAGGAACTGGCTTTTGCTCTGTCTGATCCTTGTTTTGTTCACTGGAAAGTGGTTCTGCCCCAGGATGCAGCAATACATGTGTCTGGGTGGACTAGAGAGCTGGAAATCTCTCCCCCACCTTCATTTCTCCCACTGCCCCTTTCAGTCTCTCCTTCCCCTGTCCTCTCTCCCTGCCCCTCTGGCTGGGACAGTCCCATTCCTGGGGGCTTTGCTCTCCCATGGCTGGATTTCCTCCTGGCAACCGCTAATGGGAGGAGAAATGAGGTGGTGGTGTTTGTGCAGAGTCACTTTCTTGCCAGACCCTAGGACATTCCCTGAGGTCTTTCAGTTACCTGGAGACTCTGGCTCAGAATTTAGTAGTAACAGGGCCCAGGACTGCCCTAGGGGGCTAGGACCAGCTGCAGAAAGTCATCCCCTGGGCCGGGCAGAGAAGAAGCTTTAATTAAGGTCACTTCCCAGCACAGAGCCCCACTGGGGGAGCAGCAGCTGCCAAGCCTGGTCTCCCAGATCACAATGGAGGCTGCAGCATCTGACCCAGGAAGCTGAACCCCAATATCCTGAGCAGAGAGGGACGGAGTGTATGAGCAGCTTCCCTCCTTTAGCTCTCTGGGGAGAGCAGCTAATGGGAGCCCCTCCTCACAGGGAGAATGGCTGATCTCATTTGACCCACTGTCCATCTGGAATCACTCCTTGTCTTTCCATACAGTGATTCTGGATTAACAACGGTCTCAATGACACCGGATTTCAGAAAGAATGAGTTCAGAACGCTGTGGAAAAGACCATCGTGTGGCAGTGCTGACTCCCTTCCCACCTCCCTCACCCCCGCAGATCTAGGACAAGGACTGGGGGCAAAAATTTTCCAAACGGAACCGAAAGTTCCTGCAGTTTTCAAAAGAGGAGAAAAGTAAATTCTGTGAATTCACACTAACAGTGTTTGCTAAGTGGACAGAAAGTTATCACAGTGACAGGGCACGTGACTGGGGAATGGACTTGGTGACCTGGTGACTAGGAGCCAGGACTCTGGTACAAGTTGTCCAGAGAGAAGGATCATGGTTAGCAGCAGCCCCCAGACACCCCCTAGTACCCAGAGCCCAGACCCCCCAGCCAGGGGCCCCAGACACCCCCCAGCCAGGATCCCATCAGATATTCCCTGGGACGCAGCCCCCAGAGTCCCTGGCCAGGGACCCCAGATACCCCTCAAAGCCCCACCGGCCAGAGAACCCCCACCACACCATGATTGCCACGTTGGGAATCCCAAAGGGTTCCCCCTACCAAGAGCCACCAGCAGCCAGGGACCCCCTCAAGGGACCCCCTACCCACTGGGAACTCAGTCCCTCACTGCCTGCCTAGGAACTTCCCCACCCTCCAGAACGATCTACCCTGACATTTGCCTGGGACCCTCTCCTCTGCCCAGTGTGACCCCCTGATGCTTTACAGTGCGACCCATCACTCTGCTTCCCTGGCATGCCCTCACCTAGTGCCAGGGATCCCCTCCCCCAGCTCTGTGCACTGGGCATGGCAACAAAACCAGGAACCAGCGGGGGAAGCACAGACAGAGCCCCTGGCACAGAACCAGGCTCCCTCTAACCCTCTGTCCCGCCTCCCCAAGAGACACCCACCCCCACTGTTCTGCAGCCACCAGGCCCCCAGCGATACCCACCTCCAGGACCCATAGCCTCAGGGATGGGCACATCAGAACCACCACCCCCGAAAACCCCAAACCTCCACAACCCACCAACCTGACTAGGGTACCCCCTGCCCAGCCACCCAGAGGCCTCCCCCTACCACAATGCCCCTTCAGCTGAAATCTCCCCACACAGACACCTTCCCTGCCCCTGCAAGTGTTACCTCACAGAGTGTGAGAAGTGGCTAGAAAGTTAACACCACCTCCTGCTGGCCAGTCACACAGGCAGAGGGAGCCTGGGGAGTGCTTCTTTAACAGGAGAATGGAAGGCCTGGAGGGCAAGAAAGATCCACGGGCTGTCACTAGCAAATAATGGCCACCATGGATCCACCCCAGAGGCGGCTGCATCTTAGCACATTGGGAAACAACCCATCATATTCAATTAGAAATAAAAAACTAGAGAGAAGTGGGGCAAATGTTTGCGGTATTTTATATCAATCTTTGAGACACGCAGAGAGAACCCTGTCACAAACGATATTTGATAACATGAGAGAAAACCACCAAGATCGGAGGGGATTTGATGTTGCTATTAAATAACTAGTGGAAAAGGGGGACTGTTGGACTGGATTTTATATGACTGTCCAATACATAAACAGAATGTGATGGTGCCCCCCGGCCACGTTGCAACCATTCACGTGAGCAGCTCAGAGCCCTTTGAGGAGCTGATTTAAGGGCAGGGGGGGAGCTGGAAGGCTCCCTGGACAATGGAAGGGGGCCGCAGGGGAATTGGGAAATGGGGTCTGGGCAGTCTCCATGGGGGATGTGCTCCTCCCTTCCCTTCCCTGCCCTGGCAGAGAACGGGAACCTCATCCCATCCCACTCCAGAGGGAGCCATGTTCTGGGGAATGACCCAGGGCAACAATTTCCCACCCAAACAAGGACAAATCGCTGCAGATGAAATGGGTGGGAAAATCCACCCCCCATCGGAGAGATTTTAAATTGACATTTGAGAAGTATGGAGAGAAAAGGGAAAATCAGAGGCAATTAGAGAGCTGATCATTGGCGGAGGGGAGAGGAGAATCTCCCTGGATTTTATAGCCACGTGTGATAATGAGAGAGAAAAGGGGAAAGCTTGAGAGAATGTGTGTGTGGGAGGAAGTGGCAAAAACAGGGACAGGATCCAGTTAACTCACCTCCCTCCCACCCCGGGAATGTCCTGGCTGCACAGAGACAGATCTACACCCCCACCCCAGTGACCTCCCCCACCTGCAACTCCGGCTTCTCCTCCCCCCTCGACACCTCCGCCCTCACACCAAAGGGGGGGGCTCTGCCAGCGCCTCACCCTGAGCTCAACTCCTGCTCCTCCCCCCAGCCCGGATTGTTCCCTTTAGCCCCCCACGAACCCTGCCTCCAGCTACCTGACCCCCCCTACCCATCAATTTCCTGCTCTGCGCCCGCCCCTCCCACGCTCCCTGTCACTTCCCCGCCCCGCTCCAGCCCCGCCCCCAGCGCCCGGCGGAACGTTACCTCTGGTCCGGGCAGGGGGAAGGGCAGCGGCTTCAGCGGCTGTTACTGGGTATGCGCAGTGCCCGGGAGTAGCACATTGCTATGGGGAGGGATTTAATACACCGCCCCCCCCCAGCCTGGCCCGGGGTCCGCCCCTCCCCCCCACACGACGGCCGGGCCCCGGCCCCCGCATCCCAGCAGGGCGGGCGGGCGGATCCTCCTGCAGCTCCACTGGGGCTGAGACGCCTTCAAGGCTTCTCCCAGGCTCCCTGGGGCAGAGTCACTTTCCTGCCCCCCAGCGCCTCTCATTCCCCGGGGGCTCCGGGTCACAATGTCCCACCGCCCTTCCCCCGCCTGCAGCTCCAGCTTCTCCCCTCCCGCCCCCGCCAGCCACACCAAGGGGAACCCCCGGGCCCCAGTCTCTGTCCCCACCTGGATCCCAGCGGGGCCGGGGGCAGATCCTGGCTGCAGCTGAGAACAGCGGCTCGGGCAGCTCCAGCGCTGCTGGCAGCACGTGGAGAACCAGAAAGCAGCTGTTCACCCCGGGCTCGGTGTCACAATGTGCCAGAGCCCCGCCCCCAGGAGCTGCCCTGCCCATGGGCTGTGCCAGAGCCCCGCCCCCAGGAGCTGCCCCGCCCCCAGGCTGTGCCAGAGCCCCGCCCCCAGGAGCTGCTCCGCCCCCGCTCTGAGCTGGAGCCCCGCCCCCAGGAGCTGCCCCGCCCCCGCTCCGTGCTGGAGCCCCGCCCCCAGGAGCTGCCCTGCCCATGGGCTGTGCCAGAGCCCCACCCCCAGGAGCTGCCCCGCCCCCGGGCTGTGCCAGAGCCCCGCCCCCAGGAGCTGCTCCGCCCCTGCTCTGTGCTGGAGCCCCACCCCCAGGAGCTGTTCCTGCCCCCGCTCTGTGCCAGAGCCCCGCCCCCAGGAGCTGCTCCGCCCCCACTCTGTGCTAGAGCCCCGCCCCCAGGAGCTGCCCTGCCCATGGGCTGTGCCAGAGCCCCGCCCCGAGGAGCTGCCCTGCCCCAGAGCTGAGCCAGAGCCCCGCCCCCAGGAGCTGTCCGCACCTGGGATGTGTCAGAGCCCCGCCCCCTGGAATTTCCCCATGTTGGGTCTCTGAGCTTTGTTCTCCTGCCGCCTTCTTCCCAGCACCCCCTGCTCCCTTCCTGTGTCTGCAAACACCCCCCCTCCCCCGGGGCCGGCTGCAGTGCTCGCTGAGGCTGACTCCAGTGGCTGAAGTTGCCTCCATCTCTGCTTCACCTGGAGGGGGAGAGACAAAGAGAGGAGATGGTCCCAGGGTGTGAAACCAGAATCAGGGGGCAAGGAGAGAAGGACTGTTTGGAAAGGTGGGGTTTTTTTGTGGGGGGGGGTGAGCCAGAGGGATTCAGAAGAAGTTGGGCAGCAGAGGCTCAGGGAAATTGAGGGGAACCTCCTGGGTGTCTCAGCGCTTGCCCAGGGTTTGTACAGCACCTTGCATAATATGGGGTCTGATCTCAGTCATGGTCTGTGCAGCACCTGGGAGCTCTGATGTCTGTTTCCTGATCACAGGCTCTGGGAATGGAGAGAGGGAAACCTCAGCACCTGAAGGTTAATGCAGCCCTGTGTGCAACCCCTGCTAGGGTGATCCGACAGCAAATGTGAAAAATTGGGATGGGGGTGGGGTTAATAGGCACCTATATAAGAAAAAGACCCAAAAATCGGGACATCTAGTCATGCTAGTCCCTGCTGTTCTCATAAGGGGTCGGCTTAGAGAGGGTTTGGCTGCACTTGCAGCTGTGCAGCGCTGGGAGTTAAAGCTGTCTTCCTACAGCTGTTTAGGGAAAGCGCTGCAGTGTGGACACACTGACAGCTACCAGCACTCTGTCATGGCCACATTTGCAGCGCTGTTGGGAGTGGTGCATTATGGGCAGCTATCCCAGCATTCAAGTGGCTGCAATGTGCTTTTCAAAAGAGGAGAGTGGGGTGGAGTGTGACACGGAGCGTGGGGGAGACAGAGCGAGTGGATTTTTGGAGCTGACACTGTGTCAGCTCCCTGCCTGGCAAGTTCAATCCTCCTCCCCCACCCCTCTCTCATTCACTAAATGCAAATAGCCGCCTTTGTTCTTTTCCTCACAGACCAGATAAGCCGCTGATCCAAAACAGACCCCCCCTCCCCCGTGCCCACCCGGCTGCTTCTCTCCTCAAGCAAACACCAGCTGTGGGTGTTCCAAAGGGATCCCCCTGCCTCTGCTCATTCACTGCAAACAGTAACTATGTTTGGTTTTCAGATAAGCAGCTCCGGGAGCCTTGAGCTCACAGCAAAGCAAACAGAGGCATCACACCAAAACAAAGACCGTTATCTCTACTTAAAAGCATTATGGGAAGGTTCCGGAGGTCAGTGACAGCGTAGTAAGATTAATCACTGTTTACACTGGCACCCCAGCGCTGCATCACCAGCTCTGTTCTCTTTATTCCTCTGGTCGAGGTGGAGCACATGCAGCACTGTAGCCAGGGAGATACAGCGCTGTATGTGCCTTGCCAGTGTGGACGGGGAGTAAGTTACAGCGCTGTAAAGCCACCACCTGCACTGTAACTCTCCAGTGTAGCCAAGGCCTGAGTTGTAGTAATAATAGCAGCCAAGAATCCGGTGGCACCTTATAGACTAACAGACGTATTGGAGCATGAGCTGTCGTGGGTGAATACCCACTTCGTCAGATGCAACAATAGTCCCCTATGGGCTAGTGGTCAGGATTCCTGGTTTTCACCCAGGTGGCCTGGGTTCAACTTCTGGTGTGGGAAGAGTGCAGAGCTTTTGCCCAGAGTGGAGGCAGGAAATGAAAGGAACAGGAAGGGATCCTGCCAGCAGTGGAGTTAGACAGTGTAGGGAGGGGACCCCAGAAGTGGGGGTGGGGCAGTGGTTTGGGGGGAGATGAGGGAAGGATCCCAGCAGTGCGGGAAGTTGACAACCTGGAGAGCACAGGCCTGGAATGGGGACCTGGAAGAGTGAATGTGTCCCTCTAAACCCATCAAC
The DNA here is from genome assembly GCF_025201925.1 of Gopherus flavomarginatus. Taxonomy (NCBI): domain Eukaryota; kingdom Metazoa; phylum Chordata; order Testudines; family Testudinidae; genus Gopherus; species Gopherus flavomarginatus. Next base: position 3,190,493 of record NW_026115085.1, read on the forward strand.
TGCAGACTAGGCAGGCTTGGAAGAATTGTGTATTTGTTGGTAAATGTCAATTTCTGTGTAAACACACAACCCAATGGCAAAATATTTCCATCAATAATCATCAAAATTGACAGATGGGCAAAGTAAGAAACATGCTGCTTGAGAACTTATCATGTTGTAGGAGCAGCAGTGATCTGTATGCTCTGTATAACCTGTATGCTCAAAAGGTCTGTTAAACTCCCCCAGCTTGTGTCCTTTCCCGCTTTGAATGCCTGTGAAGTGGCTTTCCCACTCTCCTTTGTACCTCCAGTGAATGCCCTTCACCCGGCCCATCTGGCCAGTGGTTCGCTGTGTTACATTCTATTGCACCTCAGGGAGACTGATCTTCATCGCACTGTCCATCGCTGCGCTGTGGGACACTTACCTTAAAGGATCCTGACATCTCCACTGCCAGGCCTGTCCTGGGAGCGTGAGTATGAGTGTGACACCTTCCCCCATCCCTTCTTTTGAGCTTAGCTATCAAGCTAATAAATGTGCTGCTTTCTGCCAGACTCTGGGGGGGAGGGGCATTATTAGTCCTCTCTAAGCTTACTAACTGACCCAATTTTGGGTAACACAAGCAACATTGTTTGATCTGTTATTGTACCAAAGGGGGAGATGGTTGTCTATAAAGGAGAGTGAAGACTAAATGCCTCTGATGAGAATGGGATTTGAACCCATGCAGGCAGAGCATAATGGGGTAGCAGTCCATCACCTTAACCACTCGGTCACCTCATCTGAGCTGTCAAAAAACAGACAGGAGGAGAAATCTAAGGCCGGCAGAGATAGGGACACTAAGGAGTTTTTAAATACTAAGCGAAAGCAGGGTTTGAATGAGCTCCCCTCTCTCACCTAGTGAGGAGCTGGGGAAAGACTTCCGGAACAGACCGTGTTTGCATAGACACACCTACTCTGCCTAGCTATGCAGCATGATGGGGCCGCTTCCCCAAAATGACCAGTTTGGGATGGTCTTGGGTTACAAATGACTTTAGGATTGAGTGGAATGAAATGTTATTCTCCTTCCTGTATGAGTGAAGGGCAGCAGAACATACCTAGTCCGTCCTGATGGAGGGGTAGGTGAGAGAGGAATAGCTTTTATTGGACTGCAGAGAAGTGATTGAGGACGTCACCCTAAACCAGTGGTCCCCAAACATTTCACATTGTGCCCTCTTAGCCATGGCTGTGGCCCCTCGGAAGCCACGGTCAAGAACCGGGGCTGGGAGGAGTGGGGCTGTTGCTTGCTGGGGTGAGGGGTGCGGACAGGGGTAAAGGGGTCATAGACTCATAGACTCATAGGTCAGAAGGGACCAATCTGATCATCTAGTCTGACCTCCTGCACAAGGCAGGCCACAGAACCCCACCCATCCAATTTTATAACAACTCCTATCCCAGGACCGAGTTATTGAAATCCTCAAAAATGATTTGAAGACCTCAAGCTGCAGAGACACCACCAGCAAGCGACCCGTGCCCCACGCTGCAGGGGAAGGCAAAAAACCTCCAGGGCACCTGCCAATCCGCCCTGGAGGAAAATTCCTTCCCGACCCCAAATATGGCGATCAGCTAAACCCTGAGCATGTGGGCAAGAGTCACCAGCTAGCACCCAAGAAGGAATTCTCCGCAGCAACTCAGTACCCATCGTATGCAACATCTCCCCGCAGACCATTGAGCAGACCTGTCTGGTGGTAATTCAAGATCAATTGCCCAAATTAATGATCCTATCATAACATCCCCTCCATATACTTATCAAGCTTTGTCTTAAAGCCAGGAAAGTCTTGTGCCCCTACTACTTCCCTCGGAAGGCTATTCCAGAACTTCACTCCCCTAATGGTCAGAAACCTTTGTCTAATTTCAAGTCTAAACTTCCTAATATCCAGTTTATACCCATTCGTCCTCGTGGCTACATTAGTACTAAACTTAAATAATTCCTCTCCCTCCCTAACGTTAACCCCCTTGATATATTTATATAGGGCGAGCATATCCCCCCTCAGCCTTCTTTTGGCCAGGCTAAACAAGCCAAGCTCTTTGAGTCTCCTTTCATAAGGCAGTTTTTCCATTCCTCGGATCATCCTCGTAGCCCGTCTCTGAACCTGTTCCAGTTTGAATTCATCCTTCTTGAACATGGGACACCAGAACTGCACACAGTATTCCAGATGGGGTCTCACCAACGCCGTATACAACGGTACTAACACCTCCTTATCCTTGCAGGAAATACCCCGCCTGATGCATCCCAAAATCGCATTTGCTTTTTTAACAGCCGTATCACATTGGCGACTCATAGTCATCCTGCTATCAACCAGTACCCCAAGGTCCTTCTCTTCCTCCGTCGCTTCCAACTGATGCGCCCCCAACGTATATCCAAAATTCTTATTGTTAATTCCTAAATGCATGACCTTGCACTTTTCACTATTGTATTTCATCCTATTTCTATTACTCCAGTTTACAAGGTGGTTCAGATCTTCCTGAATAGTATCCCTGTCCTTCTCCGTGTTAGCAATACCCCCCAGCTTCGTGTCATCCGCAAACTTTATTAGCACATTCCCGCTCTTTGTGCCAAGGTCAGTAATAAAAAGGTTAAATAAGATCGGTCCCAAAACCGATCCTTGAGGGACTCCACTGGTGACCTCCTTCCAGTCCGACAGTTCACCTTTCAATACGACCCTCTGGAGTCTCCCCTTTAACCAGTTCCTTATCCACCTTACAACTTTCATATTCACTCCCAGCTTTTCCAATTTAACTAACAGCTCCGTGTGCGGAACCGTGTCGAACGCCTTACTGAAATCTAGGTAAATTATATCTACCGCATTTCCTTTATCTAAGTAATCCGTCACCTTCTCAAAGAAGGAGATCAGATTGGTTTGGCACGATCTACCTTTAGTAAATCCGTGTTGCAATTCGTCCCAATTACCATTGACCTCTATGTCCTTAACTACTTTCTCCCTTAAAATTTTTTCCAAGACCTTACATACTACAGACGTCAAGCTAACAGGCCTATAATTACCCGGATCACTCTTATTCCCTTTCTTAAAAATAGGAACTACATGAGCAATCCTCCAGTCATACGGCACAACCCCCGAGTTTATCGATTGCTTAAAAATTCTCGCTAACGGGCTCGCAATTTCACGCGCCAGTTCCTTTAATATCCTCGGGTGGAGATTGTCCGGGCCCTCCGACTTCGTTCCATCGAGCTGTTCAAGTACGGCCTCTACTTCAGTTGCAGTAATATCCACTTCCATATCCACATTCCCGTTTATCATCCCTCCATCATCGCAAGGTTCCTCACTAGTCTTATTAAAAACCGAGGCAAAGTACTTGTTTAGATGTTGGGCCATGCCTAAGTTATCCTTAACCTCCATTCCATCCTCAGTGTATAGCGGCCCCACTTCTTCTTTCTTTGTTTTCTTCTTATTTATGTGGCTGTAGAACCTTTTACTATTGGTTTTGATTCCCTTTGCAAGTTCCAGTTCAATGTGGCTTTTAGCCTTCCTCACTTTATTCCTACATGTTCTGACCTCAGCAAGGTAGCTTTCTTTACTGATCCTGCCTTCCTTCCACTCCCTGTAAGCTTTCTGCTTTTGTCTAATCCCCTCTCTGAGTTGCTTGCTCATCCAGTTTGGCCTACAACTCCTGCCCATGGTTCTTTTCCCCTTTCTCGGGATGCAGGCTTCCGACAGTCTCCGCAGCTGTGACTTAAAGTAATTCCAGGGCTCCTCCACATTTAAATCCACTAATTCCTCCGTCCAGTCCACTTCCCTAACTAATTTCCTTAACTCTTTAAAATTAGCCCTCGAGAAGTCAAAAACCCTAATCGCAGATCTACATTTGTTTATTCTTCCATCTAGTTTGAACTGAATCAGCTCATGATCACTCGAACCAAGGTTGTCCCCTACCACCATTTCTTCTACGAGGTCCTCACTGCTCACCAACACCAAGTCTAAAATGGCATCCCCTCTCGTAGGTGCTTCAACTACTTGATGAAGAAACCCATCCGCTATCACATCCAGAAAAATCTGACCCCTATTATTCGTGCAAGTACTCGTCCTCCAGTCTATATCTGGGAAGTTGAAGTCCCCCATAATCACACATTTCCCCTTTGTGTTTACTTCATTAAAGACATTAAAGAGGTCTCTATCCATATCCCAATCCGATCCCGGCGGTCTGTAGCACACCCCAAGCACTATCTCAGGGGAAGCTCTAGTTGCTTTTTTACCCAGCGTGATTTTTGCCCAGACGGACTCTGTCTTATCCATTCCATCGCATCTTATTTCGCTACATTTAATTTCATCATTGATGTACAAGGCTACTCCCCCACCTTTGCCTTTCTTCCTGTCTTTTCTGAACAGCACATAGCCTTCAATACCCGTGCTCCAGTCATGAGTACTATTCCACCAGGTTTCGGTAATACCTATAATATCCGGCTTCACTTCCTGCATGAGTAACTCCAGTTCCTCCATCTTGTTACCTAGGCTCCTCGCATTAGTGTACAAACCTTTTAATTTTAGGCGTTTGGCGTCAGTGACATTCTTTCCCCCGTCGTGCACAAACTTTCTACCACCAGCATCACCCGTTACTCTGGTTTCTACTCCACTATTCCTCCTTGGATCAAATCTTGGGGCCGCAAGGGTATCCCCGCTCACTTTGTTTACTTCCCTCTCCAGGTTATGTTCCGGCATGGAGATCTCCCGAACATTTCCCAACCAACTCCCCCAACTTTCTAGTTTAAAGCCCTCTTGATGAGGTCGGCAAGCCTCCATCCTAGAATTCTATTTCCCTCCTTGCTGAGATGAAGTCCATCCTGAGCAAACAGTTGTCTATCCGTAAATGCGTCCCAGTGACCGTACATCCCAAAGCCCTCCTTATAACACCACTCCCTGAGCCATCTGTTGATCGCCATAATCTTGTCACTCCTTCGTCGCCCCGCTCTAGGAACCGGCAGAATCCCACTGAAGATCACCTGAGCCTCGATGTCTTTAAGCCTCTTCCCCAGTCTGACATAGTCCTCCTTGATACAGTCCAGTGAGTAACTAGCCGTGTCGTTCGCTCCCACATGAAGGATAATCAACGGATTGTTTCCCGCTCCCGCTAAGATCGTATTCAGGCTCAAGTCCACATCCTGTATCTTAGCCCCCGGCAGACAGCACACTCTTCTGTTCTCCCGATCAGGTCTAGTTACAGGCCTGTCTACTCTTCTCAGTAGAGAGTCTCCAATCACATAGACTTGCCTTTTCCTGGTGACAATGCGATTCTCCGGTCTATCCCCCACAGCAGCTGGCTGTGATTCCTCCCAATTTGTATTCGCCCTCACAATCCTCCTAGGGCTCGTACTTGATGTTGCCTCCACTGACTGCTCCCCTGCATCTGCAGGACTAGCTGCTTGCCTCTTCTTCCTTGCCGTTACTCCTTCAGCAGCCTGCTGTGTTCCATCTTCATTTCCCAACTCAGCAAACCTATTCCTGAGTTCTATTTGTCCATCGCTGGCCCGTCTTATCCTCTGCCTGGTTCTCCTAGTGACATGCTTCCACCGTCCACTTTCCTCACCCAGCAGTCCCTCCTCAGAGTCCTTAGGTCCCGCTTTTGTCCGCTCGCCTGAGCTTGTCCCCTGTGCCTCATCTTGTCTGTGTTCCATCATCTGCTCAAATCCCCTTCTAAACTCAGCCAGAGTTTCCACTTGCATCTCCAGTCCCCTTACATTTTCGTCCAGCAGCTCTATCAGACGACACTTCATGCAGATGAAACTCCTTTCAGGTGCTCCCTCTAGGACCATGTACATGCCGCAGCTGCCGCACCCAGTCATCCTCAGTGTGTCTGCACCTGCTGCCTCTGCCTCCATCGTAGCGCTGCAACTCTGTGCCTGGCAATCCACAGCTCACACCGCACCGCAGGCCACCGACAAGCGCAGGGCTGCTGGCAGACCCCTGCCCCTTCCCTGGTCTCCCCTGCAACCTCCCCCTGGAAACTCCCACTGAAACTCCCCTGTTAGCCGCTCTGTTCGCCGCCTCCTGTGCCGCTGCCTGAGTGCCTGGCTCCTTATATAGGACCCCTAATCAGGTAAGCCCCGCCCCCAACTCAGGGCTCAGCCTCGCTCTCAGCACACAGCCCCTAGCAGCCTGCACACACACTCACTCACACACAAACACCACAAACTACAAAAACCACAAAAACCTGCTCCTCCAACAGCACTCCCACTGAAACTCCCCTGTTAGCCGCTCTGTTCGCCGCCTCCTGTGCCGCTGCCTGAGTGCCTGGCTCCTTATATAGGACCCCTAATCAGGTAAGCCCCGCCTCTCAGGCTGAGGGTGGGGTTGGGGAAGAGCTGTGGCAGAGTGGTGCTCCCTCCCTGCCCTCTATGTGGGCTGGCTCAGGTCCTGAGGTGCCCCCATGAATGTTCCTCTGTGTCCCCCTAGGAGTCGCACCCCACATTATGGGGACCACTGAACCCTACTCGCTAAGCCGGAGCTAGTGATGCCAAACCCCCGGGAAAGGGAGAACAAGTGTGGGGGCCCCAGCACCAGAACCATGCCCCTACCTTCTGTCTGTGGCTCTACCCCCTTCCACCCATGGCCCCATCCACTGTCACTTCTGTTCCACCCCTTCCCCCACCAGCCCCACCCTATCACTCCTTTACCCCTGCCCCGCTGTGGCCCTGAGACCAGAGAAGCTCTGTGCCCTTGCTGCAGCCCCCGGGCTGTAGCAGGGAGTGGGAGCTCCTCCAGCCCTGGGGCTGACATAGGGGAGACTTTTCAAGAGGGACCTAACTTGGCCAGGGCCCCTGATCATGGGCCCCACTGTCCCCTTGGCAGTGGAAGGTTTGGGGAGGCTGAGCCCCCTTGTCATAAACAGATAGCTAAGGGTTAATGTTCTTTTACCTATAAAGGGGTAACACCAGTAACCTAAAACACCTGACCAGAGGACCAATCAGGAAACAAGACTTTTTCAAATCTGGGTGGAGGGAAGTTTGTGTGTGAGTTCTTTGTTCTTTGTCTTGTGTCTGTGGCGTCTCGGCTATGAGAGTGATTTTTCTATCTCCTGCCTTTCTAATCTTCTGTTTCCAAGTTGTAAGTACAAAGATAATAAGACAATAAGTTTATATTGGTTTTTTTTTGTATTTACATGTGTGTAGTTGCTGGAATGTTTAAATTGTATTCTTTTTGGATAAGGATGTTTATTCATTTTTTTCTTTTAAGCAAATAACCCTGTATTTGTCACCTTAATACAGAGAGACCATTTTTATGTCTTTTTCTTTCTTTTTATATAAAGCTTTCTTTTTAAGACCTGTTGGATTTTTTCTTTAGTGGGGACTCCAGGGAATGGAGTCTGCAGCTCACCAGGGAATTGGTGGGAGGAAGAAGTCAGGGGGAAAATCTCGTTGTGTTAGATTTACTAGCCTGACTTTGCATACCCTCTGGGTAAGGGGGAAGAGAGATTAGCTATCTTGGTACTTCTATTTCCAGGACTGGAAACAGGGAGGGGGGAGTCCCTCTGTTTAGATTCACGGAGCTTGCTTCTGTATATCTCTCCAGGAACCCAGGGAGGGAACACCTGGAGGGGAGGAGGGGGAAGGGAAATGGTTTATTCCCCTTTGTTGTGAGACTCAAGGCATCTGAGTTTGGGGGTCCCCCGGGGAAGGTTTTCGGGAGACCACAGCGAGCCAGGCACTGTATAAATCCCTGGCTGGTGGCAGCTTTACCAGGTCCAAGCTGGTAACTAAGCTTGGAGGTTTTCATGCTAACACCCATATTTTGGACGCTAAGGTCCAAATCTGGGAAAAAATGTTATGACACCCCTCCCCCCTGAGCCTCCATTACGAGCCGCCCAGGCTACCACTGCTCAGTGTGTGGCCAGTCTCTGTGTTTTCTGCTGCTCGTTCTGGGGAGCCTGGCCGGCCTTAGGGGTGGTGCCCCCCGATAGCCGCCCAGGGCTCCAGGGGTCAAAGGGCACCGTGTGGCAGTGCAAAGGTGCTCACTGCTCTCCCCTGCCCCAATGCTCCTCCAGGGGTCCATAGAGGTTTGAGGGGAGTAAGGAGCAACCCTATGTGCTCCATGCGTCCTGGTCACTTTTCCCACTTGGGCTGTGCTGTGAGGGGAGCATCAGAAGCTGCTGCTCTCTGCCCTCCCGCTATGCAGCCTGGCTGAGGAAAGTGACCTGGATGCAGGGAGCTCGGATGATCTCACTTCTTGCCCCCACATCCCCTAGGGGTGCCCAGATGAGCAGCGTTCCAGGGAGGAGTGGGGGGCAGCAATGCCAGCTGCTCCATGCACACAGGTCAGTCTCCCCATGTGGGTGCAGGAGGGGGTGCAAGGGTTTCTGTGATGCCTATTCTATCAATATCGTCACTCAATACCAGGCACTCAAATTCACCAGTCTTAGTACTTAGACGTTTAGCGTTTGTATTTAAGCACTTCTAAAATGTGTCCCATTTTAGCTGTCTGCTATTACATGATGTAATTGAGGGAGACTCTTTCATTTCACTGTTTCTCATCAGAACCTACCTGTACATTATCATCTTCCATCCTCTCCACCTTACTAGGCTATAGAGAATCCCTGTGAATAGTTCCTCTCCTAATGGATGTCTCTGTCTGAACCCTGTGCTCCTCAGTGCCTGTCGGCTTTCCCCAGCTCTGAGGCTGTGTCTACACCGCGCACCTTACCACGGTGCAGCTGTGCCACTCTAACCATGCCATTGTAAGGTGCGCTGTGTGGCCGTCCTTATCGCTGAGAGAGAGCTTCCCCTGCAACAAAGCCAAACTACTTCCAATGAGGGGCAGGAGCTTTGTCACCGGGAGCACAGCTCCACCTATGATGCGCTGTTCACACTGCCGCTTTTCATGGCTCAAATTTTGGCATTCGGGGAGTGTTTTTTCTCACCGCAGAGAGACAAAGTTTTTAGCAACAAAAGCCGAAATTAAAAAAAACTCCTCTGCAACCTATTTAATTTTACCTTTATACAACCTTTATACTGCCTCCAGTTCTGGTATCCTCATTTGAAAAAGATGTTGTGAAATTGGAGCTAGGGCAGCAAAGAGCCACCAAATGTTCTGAGGGCTGGAGAAAAATGCCTTCCAGTGAGCTATTGAAAGAGCTCAACCTGTTTAGCTTATCAAAAGAAGATTGAACGGTGATTTCATTGAAATGTTGAAGGGCCTTAATGGAGAGAAAAGATTGGGTATTTACGGGCTCTTGAATGGAGCAGAGAAAGGCATAACAAGACCCAATGGCTGGAAAGTGAAAAGAGACAAATTCATATTACAACTGAGGCACAATAGTCAACAGCGAGGATGATTCACCACAGGAGCAAGCTACCAAGGAAAGTGGTGAATTCACCATCTCCTGATGTCATTTAATGAAGACTAGATGCCTTTCTGGAATGTGTTTGCCCCCAAAGTAGCTGTTGTGTCATACAGGAGGCCTGTGATATGCAGGTTAGATGCTCTAATGGTGTCTTCTGACCATGAAGTCGACTAATTTCTGAAAAACTGAGTGTAGCATTGGGAGCAGCGTCTGATGTTTTCCTGTCTAGCCGGCTTGCTGCCTAGAACGAACGCTCCTTGAGTGGGGTGATCCACAGGGAGTAGCTCAAACCTCCAAAGTGCCTGGCCAGGGGCAGGACATTAGCCCAGCAAGGGAGGGGTGTGGCAGTGACATCACAAAGGCCGTTTGCAGGACCTCAGACTATTGGTCAAAGGTGGTGGGGAGGTGGTGACCTCACAGAGAGATGCTGACATCAGCCAGGCAGGACAGGGGCGAGGGGCCAGGGAAACCTCAGAGACCTCTGTGGCTTTGCTTCAGCACGTTTCCTTCTCCAGGTCTCTCTTTGAGGACTGAGAGATTATTTGGGGTCATGGACGTGAGCGCCAGGAGGAACCTCTTCCGAGTTTCCTCCTTCCCTTGTAGTGATTTTACTAGAAAACAGCCGTCCCTGTTTAGAAGGTAAGAGACTCCTGAAGGTTTGAAACCTGTTCAGTCTGAACTATCTGGTGACGAGTGAATTCTAGGCATGGAAAACACGAGCTTAAGGAGGCAAAATTTTATTGCGCACCTGGGATTTTGTCCCTTAGAATCGCTGGGGACATTAGGGTTTGTCCTTTTTGTTTCACCTCTTCCTCCATCCCTCCCTCCTCTTCTTCTCTTGCTTCTTTTGTCCTTTCTCCTGTTCCCTTCCCAACAACAGGACGGAGGTGTGTGTGTGTGTGTTGCAGGGAAGTCCTCTGCAGCTCCCACTATGGAAGGTCCACCCAAAAATGTGGGACTGAAATAGTGCTCGGGCAGTGATCCCCACCGGTGACCTGGGCCATCCTTTGGGCTCTCTGGTGAGAACCCTCAGCCTCCCGTCCTCCGTCTCTACCCTGATTGGTTGAGCAGGGGGATATTGACAGGGAGGAGACTCAGGTCCTTGTTGTTCTCTTTTAAGATCAAGTAGATAAGTCAGAACCAGTTCTATCTTTGATTAATTTTGCTGCTTCTCTGCATTAATTGTCTCTGAGCAGTTGATGATTCCCTCTAATATTGCAGTTCTCCTCAAATACTTGCTGAATAATTACTGTCACTGTTGTTGGTCTGGAGCTCATCTGAGAGCACAGTATTCAGGTCATTCAATGTCTGAAATTCAAGATCCGATGGTTTGTTTGAAAATCAGGGCTCTTCGGTCCTATTCCCAACACTGCCTCTGACGGGCTGTGTGACCTAAGACAAGTCAATTCTTCTTTCTCAGCCTGAGCTTCTCCTTCTTTCAAGTAGGGATAATAATGATCCGCTCTTACCTACCTCATGGTGGGTGAAGGATGCGGATCCATTTGGGAGTGTCACTAGAAGTAGTGCATAATATGAAGTTTCCCAGATTATGACATAATAGATTAGCTGAAATCGTCTATTTTATTTGTATTTTTTTATTTTGAAATTGTTAATAGTAGCAACGACTTAGCTCAGATTGAAGCATCTTATCTAATGGTTCAGATGTAAGTGTCTCCTCTTTGTGTGCGAGGAGACAATTTAACACACTCTGACAAAGAGGAGATGCTTTTGTTTTGCAACAAAATATTTTTGCAAAGATCTTTCATCCCACTTGTTATGATTTTGAGAAACAAACTGGTTTAGTCTAAATGGGATTTTCGGACAGAAACGGTTTGAATGAAATTTTCCCACCATCTCGATTCCTGGGCTCTGGGGTGTTTTCATCTGTTAGAACAGGAGTCAGAACTGGTTGCTTCTCTTTCTGGCTCTGCCATCGCCTTGTTGTGTAGGCCTTGGGTAGGTCACTTCCCTTCTCCCATCTGTCCAATCGGAACAGGAACAGTTCTCGAACTATGGGCAGTTTAGAGCCCAAGTGAGATAAGGGGTATTAAAGCCCTCTGTGAAGGAGAAAGGGGAGTTTCACAGTGTTTAGCACCAAGGAATTCTAAAGTTTGCTAAAATGTCTAGTCTGTGGAAACAAGAAATGGTCGGGGCCAAACTTATTAACCACTGCCTTTTTAAAGCCCATTCAAAGATGTGAGTCCCTATCTTTTAGGTACCTGTGGTTCTTTGCCAGCAGCAGAGAAGAGGTTCCTGCCTCCGTTTTTGTGGCCTTAACAAACCAGGTGTTGTGCCCCAGTTCTCGTCTGAGACCCCTGAAAAAGAACATCTTCCCATCCATGAGCAAGACAGGACCTATCTTTCAAAGGGGAACAAAAAGACCTCTGGGACTTACAGACTAGCTAGCCTGACTGCCATAGCTGGAGAGATCCTGCAATACATTCTTAAACACTCAGTTTGTCAGCAGCACCTACAGGATGATTTGGTTCTTCTGACTAGTGAGCGTGGAATTGTCAAGAACAAATCATTCCAAACCAATCCTCTTTCCTTCTTTGGCAGGGTTCTGGGCCTGGTAGAGGTGAGTAAACAATAGATGGGATCTAGCTTGGTGTTACTAAGGCTTTCGACACAGTCCCATAGGACATTCTCAGAAGCAAACGAGGGAAATGTAGTCCAGCTGCAATCAGTGTAATGTGGGTGCAGAGCTGGTTGAAAGCCAAGACTCCAGGAGCCCTTCTCCATGTTTAGCTGCCCAACGGGGAGGGTGAACCTAGTGGGTCTGGCAGGGATCAGTCCGGTGTCAGGTACTATTCTATATTTTCATGAATGATTTGGAAAATGGAGTGGAGAGCATGCTCCTAAAGTTTACAACTGACACCAAGCACTTTGGAGCACAGGATTGAAATTCAAAACACCCTTAACAAATTGGAGACTTGGTCTTCTTGAGCCAAACTCCATGGTTAGGGCTCTCTCTCTACACTGGGCTGAAGTGAAACCCCAGAGCCAAGCACTCCTCCTGGGCAGTGAGCTCCGACCTTGAATGGTCAGATGCTGCTTAGCACTGTCAGAGCAGCTTTTGCTGGGGGATTCTCCCAGCACTTTCCAATAGCGGGAAGGTATGAAATCCCCATTTGACTGCTGGGGACAGAGCCCGAGAGTGGGGAGCAACTTGCCCAAAGTCCCCAGAAAAAGGAAAACAACCAGCAGAGGAACCAATAGGAAACCCAGCAATGGAACTCAGGAGTCCTGGGGGTGTGCTGTGGTGACCAGATGTCCCAATTTTATAGGGACAGTCCGAATTTTGGGGTCTTATCTAGGATCCTATTACCACCCACGCCGTCCCGATTTTTCACACTTGCTGTCTGGTCACCCTAGGGTGTGCACATGTGTGGGTCCCAGCTGCTCCCTGCCCCCCTCATTGAAGCAGATGTGCAGGGTTACTGCCCTGGGAAGTGCAGGGCACCAGTGGATGTGGGGTTGGCTGGAGGTAGGGTCTGGCTTCAGGCAGGGCAAGGGCTGCGTGGCTGGCTGGCTTCAGGCAGGGGGGTGCATCAGGGGTTGGCTGGAGACAGGGCAGGGAGGATGCGGCTGGTGCAGGCAAAGCAGAAGGTGCAGGGCTGGCTGGAGACAGAGGCTGACTGCCGGCAGGGCAGGGCAGGGGGTGCAGGGCTGGCTGCAGGCAGGGCGTGGGGCAGGGCCGGTGCAAGGAAGTTTCATGCCCTAGGCGAAACTTCCACCTTGCACCCTCCCCCCCCCGCACTCCTGCCCTGAGGCGCCCCACCCGTGGCAGCTCCCCCCTCCACCCTGAGGCTCCCCTCTTGTGGCAACTCTCCTGCTCTGCCCTGCGGCACCCCCGTCGCCCGAGCTCACCCCTGCTCCGAGCACGAGCACCCCGAGCACGCCGTGGCCGCTTCACTTCTCCCACCTCCAAGGCTTGCGGCGCCTAAGCCTGCCAGGCAGTCAAGCACCCTCCTCTGAGCCACAGCAGCCCTGACAGTTGACAATAGAGGCACCTTAACCCCTGAGTTCCTTCAATGTGTCCCCCTCGGGGGTCCAGCTCCGATCACCAGATACTCGGGGTATGTCTATACCACCTGCCGAATCGGTGGGCAGCGATCGATCCAGCGGCGGTTGATATATCGCGTCTAGTGTAGATGCAATACATTGAGTGCTCTCCCCTCGCCTGCTGTACTCCAGCTCGGTGAGAGGCGCAGGCAGAGTCTACGGGGAGCTGCAGCAGTCAACTCCCCGAGACTGTGACATTATAATTGTTAGGCCTGAATAAAGATATAGCAGACAAAACCAGGTATGCCAACCTGACCAAAGTCAGGCTAACAGAGGTTTGTGGGTAATCCCTGAGTGGAAAACACTGAGAAGCAGGCAGCATGTCTCACAAGCGCTGGGAAAAAGTGAGATAAGAGAGAAGCTGCATTCCTGGCATAGTACCAGATGTGCTGTGTTCGGGCAGCTCCTTCGAAGAACTGATAAGAGTCCTAGTTTCCCAGCCTCCTTGTTTTCGCTCCCTGGTTTTGTTCTTTGTTTGTTTTTAACTCCCCTACATTTCTGACTTTAGGCATGCATGTATACTAAAGGTGTCTAGTTTCTAGTTGTTAGAAGAAGGGGGTGGGTTGCTCCAGTGAATAATTTATGACGCGACGGAACTGTCTACATAGGCTTATACTAAGATGTAAAGAGAAGGCTGGTTCTCTCTGGAGACGAGCTGCTCTCTATTGATGCGTGCACTTGTCAATAAAGAGCTTTTGATCGGACCTTGCTGGTGTTGCCTGTCTCTCTCGCGGTCAGACAACGAACTTTGCCGTCTGGGTTAGAGTCCCTGACATAAGTATAATCTAATAACTCATTGAAAGGTGACAGGGCCAGAAAGAGTTAATTAACTCACCTCACCGACTGACCTGCCCCGTGGGTGAACCTTAAAAACTGGTTAACAAGATATTTAAATGAACAGAGCTTTGAAATGCAAGTCTGCAGTGTTAGAGGTAGAAGGGGAGGTGTTTGCTCAGGTCTTGTGATGTCAGCAAACAAGTCTTGTCTATTAGCTCTAGTTTTAATTCAAAGAGCAAAAAAAGAATATTAACATTTATGATGATACTTGAGTGAAATAGTATTATTGTCTGTGTCTCTTTGAAGGTTGTGGTAATCTGTATCTGAACTGTTTGATGGATGTACTAATTGCCAGGATGTTTGGAAGAAGAGTTAAGCCTATTGTTTTCTCAGGCTGAAAGGCTGCTGGAAATGTTTAAGAACCTGGGACACGATCCTTCTTCATCTCAGATCTGCTTTGGGTTTCAAGAGGGGGAAACCTTAAGCCACAAGGATTGAGATCCCCAGTCATTGACTGGAGCCACCCTGAATATGGACATTGGATTATAACCTATGGACTATTTCTAAAAGGACTTTTGGCAACTACAAGCTCATCTCTACTTTGTATCTGAACCTCAAAAATTGAATTCAAGTCTATATGTCTATTAATCTTTTAACCAACACTCACTCTCTCTCTTTTCTTTTCTAATAAATTTTAGCTTAGTTAATAAGAATTGGCTATAGCATGTATTTTAGGTAAAATCTAAGTTATAATTGAACCTGGTTATGTGGCTGATCCTTTGGGATCGGAAGAATCTTTTCTTTTATATGATGAAGTAAGATTTTCAGGAATCATCATCATATCTAACAGGTGTGTCTGGACTGGAGGCCTGAGGCTGGGTACTTTAAGGGAACTGCAGTGGTTTAAACTTCTAAGTAACCAGTGAGGTACTACAGAAGCTGTTTTGTGCTGGCTTGGTAAATCTAAGTATTGAAATAACCAGCAGCGTTTGGGATTTGTCTGCCCTGTTTTGTTTGCAATTCACTCTGATTGAGTGAGCTGAGCTGGCTCCCACGGGCAGCACCGTCACACCTACAGCCAGGCTGCAGAGGTCCGGGGGATCTTAGGGGCCTTGGGGTGCACAGATACCTATGTCCAGGCCATAGCGGTCCCTGGGGGGCTTAGAGAGTTTGGGGGGGACACAGATACCAATCTCCATGCTCTAGGGGTCCCATGGGGGCTTAGAGGGTTCGTGGGGGGCACATATTCCTACATCCAGGCTGTAGGGTTACCAGGGGGGCTTACGGGGTTAGTGGGGGTCAAAGATACCTACGTCCAGGCTGGAGGCATCCTGGGAGTCTTAGGGGATTTGTGGGGGCCAAAGACACCTATGATGTCCAGGCTGTAGGGGTACCAGTGGGTTTTAGGGGTTCGAGTGGGCACAGATACGTATGTCCAGGCTGTATCGTTCCCAGGGGGGGTTAGAGGTTTCGTGAGGGGCACAGATATCTACGTCCAGATTGTAGATGTCCCGGGAGGGGGGGGTTAGGGGGGTTGTGGGAGTGCAAATACCTATGTCCAGGCTGTAGGGGTTCCTGGGGGGCTTAGAGGGTTTCTGAGGGGCACATATACCTACGTGCACACTGGAGTGTCGCAAGGGGCTTATGGAGTCTATATGGGGAACAGATACCAATGTTCTGGCTGTATAGGTCCCTCGGGGGCTTAGGAGGTTTGTGGGGGGCACAGATACCTAAGTTCAGGCTGGAGGGATCTCTGAGTGTCTTAGGTGTTTGGTGGGAGGCACAGATACCTACGTCCAGGCTGCAGGGGTCTCGGAGGGGCTTAGGGTCTGTCACGGAGTGTGGGGGAGTCCGGTCCTGCACCCCTCTTCCTGGGACTCACAGTGACTCTCAGCCAGCCAGTAAAACAGAAGGTTTATTGGACAACAGGGGCGAAGGATGCAGCAGAGCTTGGAGGCACAAGCAGGACCCCACAATCAAGTCCTTCTAGGGGTTCAGGAAACTTAGTTCCCAGTTTGGGAATCCCTGAATTCCAGCCACCCAGACCAAAACCGAAACTGAACTAACCCAACTCCCTCCAGCTGGCCATTTGCTGTGTCCAGCTTCCCGGGCAAAGGTGCTGACCCCTCCCCCCGCCTAGCTCAGGTTACAGGCTGAGCACGTGTCCGGTCCTAAAGTCACCCCCTGCTCTCCCATCCCCCACACAGACAGTCCCTACTCCATCACAATAATGCCCAGAGCATTTCCCGCATGGAGCCACAGTGACACCATGTGGCCACGCACGGTAACGCACAGAACATTTCCCATATGGAGCAACTGTGACACCGTGTGGCCAGGCAGGGTAATGCACAGAGCATTTCCCGCATGGAGCAACATTGACGCCTTGTGACCACACCAGGTAATGGACAGAGCATTTCCTGCATGGAGCAACAGTGACACCATGTGGCCATGCAGGGAAATGCACAGAGCATTTCCTGGATGGAGCAACAGTGATTCCATGTGGCCACGCAGGGTAATGCACAGAGCATTTCTCTCATAGAGGAACAGTGACAACATGTGGCCATGCAGGGTAATGCACAGAGCATCACGCCTATGTAGAGGCTGTAGAGATCCCTGGGGGGCTTATGGGTCGTGGGGGGCACAGATAGCTACGTCCAGGCTGGAGACATTCTGGTGGGCATTAGGAGCTTCATGAGGGGCACAAATATCTACGTCAGGGCTGGAGAGGTCCCTGGATGGCTTAGGGGGTTGTGGTGAGCATAGATACATACGTCTACGCTGCAGGGGTCCCAGAGGGACTTAGGGGGTGTCACGTAGTGTGGTGGAATCTGGCCCTGCACCCCTCTTCCTGGGACACACAGTGACACAGCCAGCCAGTAAAACAGAAGGTTTTTTTGGCCAACAGGAATGAAGGATACAGCAGGGCTTTTGGACACAACCAGGACCCCTCAATCGAGTCCTTCTGGGGGTTCAGGAAGCTTAGTTCCCAGTTTGGGATTCCCTGAATTCCAACAACCCGGCTCCAAACCAAAACTGAACTAACTCCCTCCAGCCAGCCCCTTCCTTTATTCAGCTTCCTGGGCAAAGGTGCTGACCCCCTCCCCGCTGCCTAGCTTAAGTTACAGGCTTAGGTCCTGTCCCTCACCTAAAGTCACCCGCTGCTCTCCCAGTACCCACACAGACAGTCCCCACTCCATCACAGTAATGCCCAGAGCATATCGCGCATGGAGCAACAGTGACACCATGTGGCCACACAGGGTAATGCACAGAGCATTTCCTGCATGGAGCAAGAGTGACACCGTGTGGCCACACAGGGTAATGCACAGAGATTTTCCTGCATGGAGCAACAGTGACACCGTGTGGCCACAAACGGTAATGCACAGAGCATTTCCTGCATGGAGCAAGAGTGACACCGTGTGGCCATGCAGGGTAATGCACAGAGCATTTCCCGCATGGAGCAACATTGACATCTTGTGACCACACCAGGTAATGGACAGAGCATTTCCTCCATGGAGCAACAGTGACACCATGTGGCCATGCAGGGAAATGCACAGAGCATTTCCTGGATGAAGCAACAGTGATTCCATGTGGCCACGCAGGGTAATGCACAGAGCATTTCTCTCATAGAGGAACAGTGACAACATGTGGCCATGCAGGGTAATGCACAGAGCATCACGCCTATGTAGAGGCTTTAGAGATGCCTGGGGGACTTAGGGGTCGTGGGGGGCACAGATAGCTACGTCCAGGCTGGAGACATTCTGGTGGGCATTAGGAGCTTCATGAGGGGCACAAATATCTACGTCAGGGCTGGAGAGGTCCCTGGATGGCTTAGGGGGTTGTGGTGAGCATAGATACATACGTCCATGCTGTAGTGGTCCCTGGGGGTTTAAGGAGTTGGTAAGGGTCACAGAAACCTAAGTATGGTCTGGAGGGGTCCCTGAGGGACTTAAGGGTTTGTGGTTGCGCAGATACCTACGTACCGGTTGGAGGGGGCCCTGGGGAGCTTAGGGTTTTGTGTGGCGTACACATAGCTATAACCAGGCTGGTGGGGGCCCTATGGGTCTTAGAAGGCTGGTGGGGGCAGAGATACCTATGTAGGGACTGGAGAAGTCCTGGGGAGGGCTTTGGGGGTTCCTGGAAGTCACAAATATCTACGTCCAGGCTGGAGGAGTTCTGGGGGTATTAGGGAGTTGTGCGGGGGCACAGATACCTATATCGAGGCTGTAGGGGTCCTGGGGTTGCTTTGGGGAATTTTGGGGTACAGATACCTACTTCCATGCTGCAGGGGTCGCTGGGAGGATCAGTGGGTTCGTGAGGGTGCACAGATATCTACGTCCAGTCTATAGGGATCCTGGGGGGGTCTTAGGGGTTTGTAAGGGGCACAGATACATTCATCCAGGCAAGAGGGGTCCTAGGGACCTTAGGGGGTTCATGCTGGGCACAGATACCTGCATCTAGGCTGGAGGGGTTTTGGGGGTCTTAGGAGGGTTTTGTGGGCACAGATACCTATGTCGATGCTGGAGGGGTCCTGTCATGTCTTAGCGGATTCGTGGGGTCAGAGATACCTACATCTAGGCTGGAGGGGTTCCGGGTGGATTAGGTGTGTTTGGGGGGGAACAGCTACCTACATCCTGATGGTAGGTGGCCCTGGGTAGCTTAGGCGGTTTTTGTTCGTCACAGATACAAACATCCATGCTGTAGGGGTCCCGAGGGACTTTGTGGGGCTCTAGGGGTCACAGATACCTACCTACAGTCTGGAAGTTTCCTGTGGGTATTAAGGGGTGTGTGGGGCATACAGATGCCTACATCTGGGCTTGTGGGTTCCCTGGGGGGCTTAGAGGTTTGTGGAGAGCACTGATACCATTATCCAGGCTAGATGGGTTCTGGTGGGATTAGGGGGTTGTGGGGGGCACAGATACCTATGTAAGCAGAAGCAGGATGAACTCTACCCTCACATCTGGTGGTGAATTATGGCAAGTGTGGAAAAGGATTTCAGTGTCTGATCATGTTTGCATAGACACACTCACCGTGCGTGACACGGCCACGGCAGCCTGGGATGGTTACTTTGGCAGCTATGGTATCCCCAGTTTATTTGTTGTTGGGGTGTGAGATGTGGAGTGTTGTCACCCTGATTGTGTGGATGAGGAACTGTGAAACAGCTTTGAGACAGGGATTCTCACCATCAGTTGAGTGGCACTCACTAGACAAGGGAGTGGGCTCCTTGGATGAGCCAGAAACACCAATTACATCTTCTTCTCTTTTAACAGTTGAGTAGTAGAGGTGGTTGTTGAATTTTTTAATAACTGAAGATCCAGGCTCCTGAGCTGAAGTCATTGAAGTGCTGTGTTAAATAGTGGGGGAGTTTGAAACTATATTGCAGAGCAGATGATGGAGAAGAGCAGTTTGTGGAGCACTTGGAATGGCTCACGGAGTGAAGTAAGCTAAGTAGTTTTTGGAGACAGCTGGAGCAGATCACAGGTTGGTTGGTGGAGCAGAGCAGCTGGTGGACTGAGCTGAGCAGTTTGTGGGAAAGGTAGAAGCAGAATCCCACGGAGAGGCAGGGCAGACAGCAGTGGACCACGTAAGGTGCCCCTTTCTACCCAGGCTGGCAGGGGGGAGAACCCGGCAGATAGACTCTTGAACTCTGGGGCTGCGGGAATGTGGGTGATTATGGGGTTGCTGGAGTCTTGAAATATTTGAGGTATTGTACTTTGGAGTCTTGGGGTGATTTCGGGATTGCTAGATTCTAGAGCCCAGGGAAAAGGACACGGCCTAGTTGAGGTGTTTTCCAAATTTAATGCTATGTTGTTTATCTCACGTTATTAAACATTTTCTGCTATACCCAGATTCTATGATTGCGAGAGGGGAAGTATTGCCTCTTTGAGGCACCTAGGGGTGTGTATGTAAAATTTTCCCATGTCACTGGGTGAGGGATCGATCTGGTTTGCATTACGTAATAGGGAAGGGACCCCTATGTATTTAACCCAGTCCTTGCTGCTATCAATTCAGCCTGGCAGACGGGTTCCACCTATGTCCAGGCTGAAGGGGTCCCTGGGGATATGAGGAGGTTCCTGGGGGGCACAGAGATCTAGGTCCAGGCTGTAGGGGTCCCTGGGGGGCTCAGGGGTTTGGGGCACAGATACCTACGTCCCAGCTGCAGGGGTCCCAGAGGGGCTTAGGGGGTGTCATGGAGTCTGGTGGAATCTGGCCCTGCACCCCTCTTCCAGGGACACACAGTGACTCAGCCAGCCAGTAAAACAGAGGGTTGTTTTGGCCATCAGGAACGAAGGATACAGCAGGGCTTTGGGGCACAACCAGGACCCGTCAGTCGAGTCCTTCTGGGGGTTCAGGAAGCTTAGTTCCCAGTTTGGGATTCTCTGAATTCCAACTACCCAGCTCCAAAAAAAACCTGAACTAACTCCCTGCAGCCGACCCCTTCCTGTGTCCAGCTTCCCGGGCAAAGGTGCTCACTCTCTCAGCCCTGCCTAGCTCGAGTTACAGGCTTAGGTCCTGTCCCTCACCTAAAGTCACCCCCTGCTCTCCAATCCCCCATACAGACAGTCCCCACTCCATCACAGTAATGCCCAGAGCATTTCGCGCATGGAGCAACAGTAAAACTGTGTGGCCATGCAGGGTAATGCCCAGAGCATTTCCCCCGTGGAGCAACAGTGACACCATGTGGCCACACAGGGTAATGCACAGAGCATTTCCTGCACGGAGCAAGAGTGACACCGTGTGGCCATGCAGGGTAATACACAGAGCATTTCCTGCATGGAGCAACAGTGACACCATGTGGTCATGCAGGGTAATGCACAGAGCATTTCCCCGCATGGAGCAACAGTGACACCGTGTGGCCACACAGAGTAATACACAGAGCATCGCACCTACGTGGAGGCTGTAGAGATCCCTCGAGGGCTTACGGGGGTTCGTAGGGTCACAGATATCTACATCCAGTATGGGCGGGACCCTGGGAGAGTTAGGGGGGTTGTGAGGGGCATAGGTAGTTGCGTCCAGGCTGTAGAGGTCCTGGTGGGGATTAAAGGCTTCCTGGAGGACAGCAATATCTACATCCAGGCTGAAGGGGTCCCTGGACGCTTAGGGGGTTGTGGTGAGCACAGTGATCCCTGGGGGTATAGGGACTTGGTGAGGGGCACAGATACCTATGTATGTCCTGGAGGGGTCCCTGGGGGGGGCTTAGTGGTACTGTAGGAGACACAGATACCTACGTCCAGGCTATAGGCATTCTGGGGGGGCTTAGGGCTTTGGGGGGGCACAGATACCTACATCCAGGCTGGAGGGGTCCCGGGGGGCTTAGGTGGTTTGTGGGGAGGGGCACAGATATGTACATCCAGGCAGGAGAGGTTCCGGAGAGGATTAGGGGTTTTTGCGGATGGCAGAGATACCTATCTCCATACTCTAGGGGTCCCGGGGGGCTTAGGGTTTTTTGGGAGGCACAGATATCTATGTCCAGGTTGGAGTGGTTCCTGGGGGGTTTAGGGAGTTCCTGGGGGGCACAGATACCTAGGTCCATGCTGTAGGGTTCCCTGGGTGGATTTGGGGTTTTCTGGGTGGCAGAGATGCCTACGTCTAGGCTGTAGGGGTCCCTGGGAGGCTTAGGGGGTTTGTGGGGGGCAGAGATACCTACTTCCAGGCAATAGGTCTTCCAGGGGGAATTAGTGTGTTGCGGGGGCACAGATACCTAGGTTCAGGCTGGAGGGTTCCCAGGGGGGGGGGGCTTACGCCTATTGTGTTGGGCACAGATATCTGCATCCAGGCTGGAGTGGTCCCTGGGGGGGCTACAGCGGTTTCTGGTGGGCACAGATAACTACCGCCAGGCTGGAGGGGTTTCTCGGCACTTAGGGGTTGTGGGGGGCACAGATACTTCCATCCAGGCTGGAGGGTCCCTGGGGGGCTTAGCGGGTTCATGTGGGGCACAGATACCTAAGTCCAGGCTGGATGGGTCACGGGGGGGCATATGGGGTTCAGGGAGCACAGATGCTTATCTCTAGGCTATAGGGGTCCCTGGTGGGCTTAGGGGGTTTTGGGAGGGCCCAGATACCTAAGTCCATGCTGTAGGCGTCCCTACAGGTGCTTATGGGTTCGTGGGGTGCACAGATACTTATGTCCAGTCTGGAGGGGACAGGGGGGGTTGGGGTTTCATGAGGGGCACAGATACAAACCTCCAGGCTGTAGGAGTCCCAGGGAGGCTGTGGGGGTACAGATACCTACATCTAGTCTGGATGGGTCCTGGGGGTTATAGGGGGTTTGTGGGGGGCACAGATACCTAGGTACAGGCTGTCGGTGTCCCGAGGAGATGAGGCGGTTCACTGGGGGCTCAGATACATCCAGGCTGGATGTGTCCTGAGGAGCTTAGGGGTTTTGTGGGGTGCTCAGACACCTGTGTCCAGGCTGTAGGGATCCCTGGGAGGTTACAGGTTCGTGGGTGTCACAGATAGGGACTTCCAGGCTGAAGGGGTCGCTGGGACGTTTAGGGGGTTTGTGGGAGTACAGATACCTACGTCCAGGCTAAAGGGGTAATGGGGGTGCTTAGGGAATCGGGGCGGACACAGATACCTACGTCCAGGGTCTAGGGGTCCCGAGGGGATTGGGGGTTGAGGGGGGAACAGATGCCTACGTCCTAGCTGAAGGGGTCCTGGGTGGTTTAGGAGGTTCGTTGGAGTCACAGATACCTAAGTCCAGGCTGTAGGGGTTCCTGGGGTATTCGGGGATTTCTGGGGGTCACAGATACCTACGTTCAGACTGGAAGGGTTCCAGAGGGCTTAGGAGATTTATAGGGGGACAGATACCAACATCCTGGCTGTAGGGGTTCCCGTGGGGATTAGGTGGTTTATGGGGGGCACAGATTACTCATAGACTCATAGACTCTAGGACTGGAAGGGACCTCGAGAGGTCATCGAGTCCAGTCCCCTGCCCTCATGGCAGGACCAAATACTGTCTAGACCATCCCTAATAGACATTTATCTAACCTACTCTTAAATATCTCCAGAGATGGAGATTCCACAACTTCCCTAGGCAATCTATTCCAGTGTTTAACTACCCTGACAGTTAGGAACTTTTTCCTAATGTCCAACCTAAATCTCCCTTGCTGCAGTTTAAGCCCATTGCTTCTTGTTCTATCATTGGAGGCTAAGGTGAACAAGTTTTCTCCCTCCTCCTGATGACACCTTTTTAGATACCTGAAAACTGCTATCATGTCCCCTCTCAGTCTTCTCTTTTCCAAACTAAACAAACCCAATTCCTTCAGCCTTCCTTCATAGGTCATGTTCTCAAGACCTTTAATCATTCTTGTTGCTCTTCTCTGGACCCTCTCCAATTTCTCCACATCTTTCTTGAAATGTGGTGCCCAGAACTGGACACAATACTCCAGTTGAGGCCTAACCAGCGCAGAGTAAAGCGGAAGAATGACTTCTCGTGTCTTGTTTACAACACACCTGTTAAAGCATCCCAGAATCACGTTTGCTTTTTTTGCAACAGTATCACACTGTTGACTCATATTAAGCTTGTGGTCCACTACGAGCCCTAGATCTCTTTCTGCCATACTCCTTCCTAGACAGTCTCTTCCAATTCTGTATGTGTGAAACTGATTGTTCCTTCCTAAGTGGAGCACTTTGCATTTATCTTTATTGAAGTTCATCCTGTTTACCTCAGACCATTTCTCCAATTTGTCCAGATCATTTTGAATTTTGACCCTGTCCTCCAAAGCAGTTGCAATCCCTCCCAGTTTGGTATCATCCGCAAACTTAATAAGCGTACTTTTTATGCCAACATCTAAATCGTTGATGAAGATATTGAACAGAACCGGTCCCAAAACAGACCCCTGCGGAACCCCACTTGTTATACCTTTCCAGCAGGATTGGGAGCCATTAACAACTACTCTCTGAGTACGGTTATCCAGCCAGTTATGCACCCACCTTATAGTAGCCCCATCTAAATTGTACTTTCCTAGTTTATCTATAAGAATATCATGCGAAACCGTATCAAATGCCTTACTAAAGTCTAGGTAAATCACATCCACCGCTTCTCCCTTATCCACAAGGCTCGTTATCCTATCAAAGAACGCTATCAGATTAGTTTGACACGATTTGTTCTTTACAAATCCATGCTGGCTATTCCCTATCACCTTACCACCTTCCAAGTGTTTGGAGATGATTTCTTTGATTACCTGCTCCATTATCTTCCCTGGCACAGAAGTTAAACTAACTGGTCTGTAGTTTCCTGGGTTGTTTTTATTTCCCTTTTTATAGATGGGCACTATATTTGCCCCCTTCCAGTCTTCTGGAATCTCCCCCGTCTCCCATGATTTCCCAAAGATAATAGCTAGAGGCTCAGATACCTCTTCTATTAACTCCTTGAGTATTCTAGGATGCATTTCATCAGGCCCTGGTGACTTGCAGGCATCTAACTTTTCTAAGTGATTTTTTACTTGCTCTTTCCTTATTTTCTCTTCTAAACCTACCCTCTTCCCGTAAGCATTCACTATACTAGACATTCCTTCAGACTTCTCAGTGAAGACTGAAACAAAGAAGTCATTAAGCATCTCTGCCATTTCCAAGTCTCCTGTTACTGTTTCCCCCTCCTCACTGAGCAGTGGGCCTACCCTGTCCTTAGTCTTCCTCTTGCTTCTAATGTATGACAGATACCAATGTCCTGGCTGTAGATGTTCCTCCACGGTGGCCTCAGGGCTGGAAGAGCTCCCACTCCCTTCTATTACCTGGGGGCTGCAGCAGGGGCACAGAGCTTCTCTGGTCTCACTCCTTTACCCCTGCCCCGCTGTGGCCCTGACACCAGAGAAGCTCTGTGCCCCTGCTGCAGCCTCTGCGCCATATCAGGGAGTGGGAGCTCCTCCAGCCCTGGGGCCACCGTGAGGGAGACCTTTCCAGGGGGACCCAATTTGGCCAGGGGCCCCCGGGACCCCGACAGCCTGGATGTAGGGTTATGTGCGACCACAGCCCCTCTATGTACCCCAGGAACATCTACAGCCAGGACATTGGTATCTGTACCCCCCGAACCCACAAAGCCCCCCAGGGACCTTTACAGCCAGTATGTTGGTATCTGTGCCCCCCATAAATCTCCTAAGCGCTCCAGGACCCCTCCAGTCTGCATGTAGGTATCTGTGACCCCCATAATTCTCCTAAGACCTCTGGGACCCCTCTAGTCTGCACGTAAGTATCTGTGACCCCCAGAAATCCCCGAATGCCCCAGGAACCCCTACAGCCTGGACTTAGGTATCTGTGACTCCAACGAACCTCCTAAACCACCCAAGACACCTCCAGCTATGACGTAGGTATCTGTTCCCCCCTCAACCCCCAATCCCCTCGGGACCCCTAGACCCTGGACGTAGGTAACTGTGTCAGCCCCGTTCCCTTAAGCACTCCCATTACCCCTTCAGTCTGGACGTAACTACCTGTGACCTCCACGAACCCCCTAAGCCCCCAGGGATCCCTACAGCCTGGACACAGGTGTCTGAGCACCGCACGAACCTCCTAAGCTCCTCGGGACACATCCAGCCTGGATGTATCTGAGCCCCCAGTGAACCACCTCATCTCCTCGGGACACCGACAGCCTGTACCTAGGTATCTGTGCCCCCCACAAACCCTCTATACCCCCCAGGACCCCTCCAGCCTAGATGTAGGTATCTGTACCCCCACAGCCCCCCTGGGACTCCTACAGCCTGGAGGTTCGTATCTGTGCCCCCCATGAAACCCCAACCCCCCCTGCCCCCTCCAGCCTGGACATAAGTATCTGTGCACCCCACGAACCCATAAGCACCTGTAGGGACGCCTACAGCATGGACTTAGGTATCTGGGGTCACCCAAAACCCCCTAAGCCCACCAGGGACCACTACAGCCTAGAGATAAGTATTTGTGCCCTCTGAACCCCATAAGCCCCCCCTGGATCCCTCCAGCCTGGATTTAGGTATCTGTGCCCCCTACGAACCCGCTAAGCTCCCCAGGGACCCTCCAGCCTGGACGGAGGTATCTGTGCCCCCCCACAATCCCTAAGTACCGAGACACCCCTCCAGCCTGGAGGTAGGTATCTTTGCCGAACACAAACTGCCTAAGCCCCCCCCCATCGGGAACCCTCCAGCCTGGATCTAGGTATCTGTGCCCCCCCAACACACTAATTCCCCCTGGAAGCCCTATTGCCTGGACTTAGGTATCGCTGCCCCCCACAAACCCCCTAAGCCTCCCAGGGACCCCTACAGCCTAGACGTATGTATCTGTACCCCTCAGAAAACCCCTAATCCACCCGGGGAACCCTACAGCATGGACCTAGGTATCTGTGCCCCCCAGGAACCCCCTAAACCCCCAGGAACCACTCCAACCTGGACATAGTTATCTGTGCCTCCCAAAAAAACCCTAAGCCCCCCAGGGACCCCTAGATCCTGCAGATAGGTATCTCTGCTGTCCACAAAAATTCCTTATACTCCCTAGAACCTCTCCAGCCTGGACGTACATAGCTGTGCCCCCCACAACCCCCCTAAGCCCCCCGGGACCCCTCCAGCCTGGATGTAGGTATCTGTGCCCCCCCAAAGCCCTAACCCCCCCCCAGAATGCCTATAGCCTGGACGTAGGCATCTGTGTCCCCTACAATACCACTAAGCCCCCCCAGGGACCCCTCCAGGACAAACATAGATATCTGTGCCCCTCACCAAGTTCCTAAACCCCCAGGGATCAGTGTGCTCACCACAACCTCTAAGCCGTCCAGGGACCTCTCCAGCCCGGACGTAGATATTGGTGTCCTCCAGGAAGCCCTTAATCCCCACCAGGACCTCTACACCCTGGACGCAAGTACCTATGCCCCCCACAACCCCCCTAACTCCCCCAGAGTCCCGACCATCCTGGACGTAGGTATCTGTGACCCTACGAACCCCCTTAAGCCCCCCAGAATTCCTCCAGCTTGGACATAGCTATCTGTACCTCCCATGACCCCTAAGCCCCCAGGGATCTCTACAGCCTCTACGTAGGTGTGATGCTCTGTGCATTACCCTGAGTGGCCACACAGTGTCACTGTTGCTCCATGCAGGAAATGCTCTGTGCATTACCCTGCGTGGCCACATGGTGTCACTGTTGTTCCATGCGCGAAATGCTCTGGGCATTACTGTGATGGAGTGGGGACTGTCTGTGTGGGGGATGGGAGAGGTGAGGGACAGGACCTAAGCCTGTAACTCGAGCTAGGCAGGGCTGAGAGAGTGAGCACCTTTGCCAGGGAAGCTGGACACAGGAAGGGGTCGGCTGGAGGGAGTTAGTTCAGTTTTGGTTTGGAGCTGGGTAGTTGGAATTCAGAGAATCCCAAACTGGGAACTAAGCTTCCTGAACCCCCAGAAGGACTCGAAGGAGTTAGTTCAGTTTTGGTTTAGAATTCCTTGGTGCAAAAACACCGTGAAACTCCCCTTTCTTCTTCACAGAGGGCTTCAACACCCCTTTTCTCACTCAGGCTCACAACTGCCCAGAATTCGAGAACTGTCCCTGTTCCCATTGGACAAATGGGAGGAGCCTGAGGTACAGAGAAGGGAGGTGACCTACCCAAGGGCCTACACAGCAAGGTGGTGGCAGAGCCAGAAAGAGAAGCCGCCAGTCAGACTCCTGTTCTAACAGACAACAAATCCCCCCAGAGGCAGGGATAGAGCTCAGGAACTGAGATGGTTGGAAAATTTCATTCCAACCGTTTCTGTCCAAATATCCCATTCAGACTAAACCAGTTTGTTTCTCAAAATCATAACAAGTGAGATGGAATTTCTTTGCAAAAAGATTTTATTGCAAAACAAAAGCATCTCCTGTTTGTCACAGTGTGTTAAATTGTGTCATCACACACAAGGAGGAGACACTTAGATCTTGAAAATTAGATAAGATGCTTCAGTCTGAGCTAAGTCATTGCTGCTCTTAACAATTCCAAAATAAAAAAATGCAAATAAAAAAGACTGTTTCAGTTAATCTATTATGTCATAATCTGCTCTGGTAAACGATGGGACACCTCATATTATGCACTACTCTTAGTGACACTCTCCAATGGATCCCCATCCTCCACCCACCATGAGGTAGGTAAGAGTGGATCATTATTATCCCTACTTGAAAGCACACCATGGCCGCTTCACTTCTCCTGCCTCCCCTAGACCCTGGACGTAGGTATCTGTGTCAGCCCCGATCCCTTAAGCACTCCCATTACCCCTTCAGCCTGGACGTAACTACCTGTGACCACCACGAACCCCCTAAGCCCCCAGGGACCCCTACAGCCTGGACACAGGTGTCTGAGCACCCCACAAACCCCCTAAGCTCCTCGGGACACATCCAGCCTGGATGTATCTGAGCCCCCAGTGAACCGCCTAATCTCCTCGGGACACCGACAGCCTGTACCTAGGTATCTGTGCCCCCCACAAGCCCCCTATAACCCCCAGGACCCATCCAGACTAGATGTAGGTATCTGTACCCCCACAGCCTCCCTGGGACTCCTACAGCCTGGAGGTTTGTATCTGTGCCCCTCATGAAACCCCAACCTCCCCTGTCCCTTCCAGACTGGACATAAGTATCTGTGCACCCCACGAAACCATAAGCACCTGTAGGGACGCCTACAGCATGGACTTAGGTATCTGGAGCCCCCCAAAACCCCCGAAGCCCACCAGGGACCCCTATAGCCTAGAGATAAGCATCTGTGCTCCCTGAACCCCATAAGCCCCCCCTGGACCCATCCAGCCTGGACTTAGGTATCTGTGCCCCACATGAACCCGCTAAGCCCCCCAGGGACCTTCTAGCCTGGATGGAAGTATCTGTGCCCCCCACAACCCCTAAGTGCCGAGAAACCCCTCCAGACTGGAGGTAGTTATCTGTGCCCACCAGAAACCGCTTTAGCCCCCCCAGGGACCACTCCAGCCTGGATGCAGATATCTGTGCCCAACACAAACAGGCGTAATCCCCCCCCCAGGGAACCCTCCAGCCTGAACCTAGGTATCTGTGCCCCCCCAACACACTAATTCCCCCTGGAAGACCTATTGCCTGGAAGTAGGTATCTCTGCCCCCCACAAACCCCCTAAGCCTCCCAGGGACCCCTACAGCCTAGACGTAGGTATCTCTGCCACCCAGAAAACCCCTAATCCACCCAGGGAACCCTACAGCATGGACCTAGGTATCTGTGCCCCCCAGGAACTCCCTAACCCCCCAGGAACCACTCCAACCTGGACATAGATATCTGTGCCTCCCAAAAAACCCTAAGCCCCCCCGGGACCCCTAGAGTATGGAGATAGGTATCTCTGCCATCCGCAAAAACCCCTAATCCTCTCCGGAACCTCTCCAGCCTGGATGTACATATCTGTGCCCCTCCCCACAAACCACCTAAGCCCCCTGGGACCCCTCCAGCCTGGATGTAGGTATCTGTGCCCCCCCAAAGCCCTAAGCCCCCCCAGAATGCCTATAGCCTGGACGTAGGTATCAGTGTCTCCTACAGTACCACTAAGCACCCCCCCAGTGACCCCTCCAGGACATACATAGGTATCTGTGCCCCTCACCAAGTCCCTATACCCCCAGGGATCACTGTGCTCACCACAACCCCCTAAGCGTCCAGGGACCCCTTCAGCCTGGACATAGATATTGCTGTCCTCCAGGAAGCCTTTAATCCCCACCAGGACCTCTACAGCCTGGACGCAACTACCTATGCCCCTCACAACCCCCCTAACTCTCCCAGGGTCCCGCCCATACTGGATGTAGATAACTGTGACCCTACGAACCCACGTAAGCCCTCGAGGGATCTCTACAGCCTCCACGTAGGTGCGATGCTCTGTGTATTACTCTGTGTGGCCACACGGTGTCACTGTTGCTCCATACAGGAAATGCTCTGTGCATTACCCAGTGTGGCCACACGGTGTCACTGTTGTTCCATGCTGGAAATGCACTGTGCATTACCCTGCATGACCACATAGTGTCACTGTTCCTCCATGCAGGAAATGCTCTGTGCATTACCCTGCGTGACCACATGGTGTCACTGTTGCTCCATGCAGGAAATGCTCTGTGCATTACCCCGTGTGGCCACACCGTGTCACTCTTGCTCCATGCAGGAAATGCTCTGTGCATTACCCTGTGTGGCCACATGGTGTCACTGTTGCTCCACGGGGGAAATGCTCTGGGCATTACCCTGCGTGACCACACAGAGTTACTGTTGCTCCATGCGCGAAATGCTCTGGGCATTACTGTGATGGAGTGGGGACTGTCTGGGTGGGGGATGGGAGAGCAGCAGGTGACTTTAGGTGAGGGACAGGACCTAAGCCTGTAACTTAAGCTAGGCAGCTGGGAGGGAGTCAGCACTTTTGCCCAGGAAGCTGAATAAAGGAAGGGGCTGGCTGGAGGGAGTTAGTTCAGTTTTGGTTTGGAGCTGGGTTGTTGGAATTCAGGGAATCCCAAACTGGGAGCTAAGCTTCCTGAACCCCCAGAAGGACTCGATTGAGGGGTCCTGGTTGTGCCCAAAAGCCCTGCTGTATCCTTCGTTCCTGTTGGCCAAAAAAACCTTCTGTTTTACTGGCTGGCTGAGTCACTGTGTGTCCCAGGAAGAGGGGTGCAGGGCCAGATTCCACCACACTACGTGACACCCCCTAAGTCCCTCTGGGACCCCTGCAGCCTGGACGTAGGTGGAACCCTTCTGCCAGGCTGAACTGATAGCAGCAAGGACTGGGTTCAATACATAGGGGTCCCTTGCCTACAATGTAATGCAAACCAGCTCGAGCCCCCACCCAGTGACATGGGAAAATTTTACATACGCACTCCTAGGTGCCTCAAAGAGGCAATACTTCCCCTCTCGCAAGCACAGAGTCTGGGTGTAGCAGAAAATGTTTAATAACGTGAGATAAACAACATAGCATTAAATTGGGAAAACACCTCAACTAGGCCGTGTCCTTTTCTCTGGGCTCATGAGTCCAGCAATCCCCAAATCACCCCAAGGCTCCAAAGTCCAATATCTCCAACGTTTCAAGAGTCCAGCAACCCCAAAATCACCCAAAGTTGCACAACCCCAGAGTTCAAGAGTCTATCTGCAGAGTTTTTCCCCCTGCCAGCCTGAGTAGAAAGGGGCACCTTATGTGGTCCACTGCTGACTGCTCTGCCTCTCCATGGGATTCTGCTTTTGCCTTCCCCACAAACTGCTCAGCTCCGTCCACCAGCTGACCTATGTTCTGCTCCAGCTGTCCCCCAAAACTGCTGGACTCACCTCAGTCTTTGAGCCACTCCCACAAACTTTTCCTGTCTGTCAACTACTGTGTTCTGCAATACAGTTTCAGAGTCCCCCACAAGCTAACACATCTTTTCAGTGATTTCAGCTCAAAAACCTAGAAATTCAACTTTTAAAAGAATAAAAAATCAACACTGCTATTCAACTGTTAAAAGAAAAAAAGTGCAATTGGTGTCTCTAGCTCACCCAAGGAGCCCACTCCCTTGTCTAGTGAGTGCCACTCAACTGATGGTGAGAATCCCTGTCTCAAAGTTGTTTCACAGTTCCTCATCCACACAATCAGGGTGACAACACTCCACATCTCACACCCCAACAACAAATAAACTGGGGATACCATAGCTGCCAAAGTAACCATCCCAGGCTGCCGTGGCCGTGTCACGCACGGTGGGTGTGTCTATGCAAACATGATCAGACCCTGAAATCCTTTTCCACACTTGCCATAATTCACCACCAGATGTGAGGGTAGAGTTCATCCTGCTTCTGCTTACATAGGTATCTGTGCCCCCCACAACCCCCTAATCCCACCAGAACCCATCTAGCCTGGATAATGGTATCTGTGCTCTCCACAAACCTCTAAGCCCCCCAGGGAACCCACAAGCCCAGATGTAGGCATCTGTATGCCCCACACACCCCTTAATACCCACAGGAACCTTCCAGACTGTGGGTAGGTATCTGTGACCCCTAGAGCCCCACAAAGTCCCTCGGGACCCCTACAGCATGGATGTTTGTATCTGTGACCGTCAAAAACCGCCTAAGCTACCCAGGGCCACCTACCATCAGGATGTAGGTATCTGTTCCCCCCCCAACACACCTAATCCCCCCGGAACCCCTCCAGCCTAGATGTAGGTATCTCTGACCCCACGAATCCGCTAAGACATGACAGGACCCCTCCAGCATCGACATAGGTATCTGTGCCCACACAACCCTCCTAAGACCCCAAAACCCCTCCAGCCTAGACGCAGGTATCTGTGCCCAGCATGAACCCCCTAAGGTCCCTAGGACCCCTCTTGCCTGGATGAATGTATCTGTGCCCCTTACAAACCCCTAAGACCCCCCCAGGATCCCTATAGACCGGACGTAGATATCTGTGCACCCTCACGAACCCACTGATCCTCCCAGCGACCCCTACAGCATGGAAGTAGGTATCTGTACCCCAAAATTCCCCAAAGCAACCCCACGACCCCTACAGCCTCGATATAGGTATATGTGCCCCCGCACAACTCCCTAATATCCCCAGAACTCCTCCAGCCTGGACGTAGATATTTGTGACTTCCAGGAACCCCCAAAGCCCTCCCCAGGACTTCTCCAGTCCCTACATAGGTATCTCTGCCCCCACCAGCCTTCTAAGACCCATAGGGCCCCCACCAGCCTGGTTATAGCTATGTGTACGCCACACAAAACCCTAAGCTCCCCAGGGCCCCCTCCAACCGGTACGTAGGTATCTGCGCAACCACAAACCCTTAAGTCCCCCAGGGACCCCTCCAGACCATACTTAAGTTTCTGTGACCCTTACCAACTCCTTAAACCCCCAGGGACCACTACAGCATGGACGTATGTATCTATGCTCACCACAACCCCCTAAGCCATCCAGAGACCTCTCCAGCCCTGACGTAGATATTTGTGCCCCTCATGAAGCCCCTAATGCCCACCAGAATGTCTCCAGCCTGGACGTAGCTATCTGTGCCCCCCACGACCCCTAAGTCCCCCAGGGATCTCTACAGTCTCTACATAGGCGTGATGCTCTGTGCATTACCCTGCATGGCCACATGTTGTCACTGTTCCTCTATGAGAGAAATGCTCTGTGCATTACCCTGCGTGGCCACATGGAATCACTGTTGCTCCATCCAGGAAATGCTCTGTGCATTTCTCTGCATGGCCACATGGTGTCACTGTTCCTCCATGCAGGAAATGCTCTGTGCATTACCCTGCGTGACCACACCGTGTCACTCTTGCTCCATGCAGGAAATGCTCTGGGCATTACCCTGCGTGACCACACAGAGTTACTGTTGCTCCATGCGCGAAATGCTCTGGGCATTACTGTGATGGAGTGGGGACTGTCTGTGTGGGGGATGGGAGAGCAGCAGGTGACTTTAGGTGAGGGACAGGACCTAAGCCTGTAACTTAAGCTAGGCAGCTGGGAGGGAGTCAGCACTTTTGCCCAGGAAGCTGAATAAAGGAAGGGGCTGGCTGGAGGGAGTTAGTTCAGTTTTGGTTTGGAGCTGGGTTGTTGGAATTCAGGGAATCCCAAACTGGGAGCTAAGCTTCCTGAACCCCCAGAAGGACTCAATTGAGGGGTCCTGGTTGTGCCCAAAAGCCCTGCTGTATCCTTCGTTCCTGTTGGCCAAAAAAACCTTCTGTTTTACTGGCTGGCTGAGTCACTGTGTGTCCCAGGAAGAGGGGTGCAGGGCCAGATTCCACCACACTACGTGACACCCCCTAAGTCCCTCTGGGACCCCTGCAGCCTGGACGTAGGTATCTGTGCCCCCCACCAAACTCCTGAGCCCCACCCCGACCCCCTACAGCCTGGACCTAGATATCTGTGCCCCCCACGAACTCCCTAAGCCCCCCAGGGACCCCTTGAGCCTGGACGTAGGTGGAACCCTTCTGCCAGGCTGAACTGATAGCAGCAAGGACTGGGTTCAATACATAGGGGTCCCTTGCCTACAATGTAATGCAAACCAGCTCGAGCCCCCACCCAGTGACATGGGAAAATTTTACATACGCACTCCTAGGTGCCTCAAAGAGGCAATACTTCCCCTCTCGCAAGCACAGAGTCTGGGTGTAGCAGAAAATGTTTAATAACGTGAGATAAACAACATAGCATTAAATTGGGAAAACACCTCAACTAGGCCGTGTCCTTTTCTCTGGGCTCATGAGTCCAGCAATCCCCAAATCACCCCAAGGCTCCAAAGTCCAATATCTCCAACGTTTCAAGAGTCCAGCAACCCCAAAATCACCTACAGTTGCGCAACCCCAGAGTTCAAGAGTCTATCTGCAGGGTTTTTCCCCCTGCCAGCCTGAGTAGAAAGGGGCACCTTATGTGGTCCACTGCTGACTGCTCTGCCTCTCCATGGGATTCTGCTTTTGCCTTCCCCACAAACTGCTTAGCTCAGTCCACCAGCTGCTCTGCCAGCTGACCTGTGTTCTGCTCCAGCTGTCCCCCAAAACTGCTGGACTCACCTCACTCCGTGAGCCACTCCCACAAACTGCTCCTGTCTGTCAACTACTGTGTTCTGCAATACAGTTTCAGAGTCCCCCACAAGCTAACACATCTTTTCAGTGATTTCAGCTCAAAAACCTAGAAATTCAACTTTTAAAAGAATAAAAAATCAACACTGCTATTCAACTGTTAAAAGAAAAAAAGTGCAATTGGTGACTCTAGCTCACCCAAGGAGCCCACTCCCTTGTCTAGTGAGTGCCACTCAACTGATGGTGAGAATCCCTGTCTCAAAGCTGTTTCACAGTTCCTCATCCACACAATCAGGGTGACAACACTCCACATCTCACACCCCAACAACAAATAAACTGGGGATACCATAGCTGCCAAAGTAACCATCCCAGGCTGCCGTGGCCGTGTCACGCACGGTGGGTGTGTCTATGCAAACATGATCAGACCCTGAAATCCTTTTCCACACTTGCCATAATTCACCACCAGATGTGAGGGTAGAGTTCATCCTGCTTCTGCTTACATAGGTATCTGTGCCCCCCACAACCCCCTAATCCCACCAGAACCCATCTAGCCTGGATAATGGTATCTGTGCTCTCCACAAACCTCTAAGCCCCCCAGGGAACCCACAAGCCCAGATGTAGGCATCTGTATGCCCCACACACCCCTTAATACCCACAGGAACCTTCCAGACTGTGGGTAGGTATCTGTGACCCCTAGAGCCCCACAAAGTCCCTCGGGACCCCTACAGCATGGATGTTTGTATCTGTGACCGACAAAAACCGCCTAAGCTACCCAGGGCCACCTACCATCAGGATGTAGGTATCTGTTCCCCCCCCAACACACCTAATCCCCCCGGAACCCCTCCAGCCTAGATGTAGGTATCTCTGACCCCATGAATCCGCTAAGACATGACAGGACCCCTCCAGCATCGACATAGGTATCTGTGCCCACACAACCCTCCTAAGACCCCAAAACCCCTCCAGCCTAGACGCAGGTATCTGTGCCCAGCATGAACCCCCTAAGGTCCCTAGGACCCCTCTTGCCTGGATGAATGTATCTGTGCCCCTTACAAACCCCTAAGCCCCCCCAGGATCCCTATAGACCGGACGTAGATATCTGTGCACCCTCACGAACCCACTGATCCTCCCAGCGACCCCTACAGCATGGAAGTAGGTATCTGTACCCCAAAATTCCCCAAAGCAACCCCACGACCCCTACAGCCTCGATATAGGTATATGTGCCCCCGCACAACTCCCTAATACCCCCAGAACTCCTCCAGCCTGGACGTAGATATTTGTGACTTCCAGGAACCCCCAAAGCCCTCCCCAGGACTTCTCCAGTCCCTACATAGGTATCTCTGCCCCCACCAGCCTTCTAAGACCCATAGGGCCCCCACCAGCCTGGTTATAGCTATGTGTACGCCACACAAAACCCTAAGCTCCCCAGGGCCCCCTCCAACCGGTACGTAGGTATCTGCGCAACCACAAACCCTTAAGTCCCCCAGGGACCCCTCCAGACCATACTTAAGTTTCTGTGACCCTTACCAACTCCTTAAACCCCCAGGGACCACTACAGCATGGACGTATGTATCTATGCTCACCACAACCCCCTAAGCCATCCAGAGACCTCTCCAGCCCTGACGTAGATATTTGTGCCCCTCATGAAGCCCCTAATGCCCACCAGAATGTCTCCAGCCTGGACGTAGCTATCTGTGCCCCCCACGACCCCTAAGTCCCCCAGGGATCTCTACAGTCTCTACATAGGCGTGATGCTCTATGCATTACCCTGCGTGGCCACATGGAATCACTGTTGCTCCATCCAGGAAATGCTCTGTGCATTTCCCTGCATGGCCACATGGTGTCACTGTTGCTACATGCAGGAAATGCTCTGTCCATTACCTGGTGTGGTCACAAGGCATCAATGTTGCTCCCTGCGGGAAAAGCTCTGTGCATTACCCTGCCTCACCACACGGTGTCACTGTTGCTCCATATGGGAAATGTTCTGTGCGTTACCGTGCGTGGCCACATGGTGTCACTGTTGCTCCATGCGGGAAATGCTCTGTGCATTACCCAGTGTGGCCACACGGTGTCACTGTGGCTCCATGCGGGAAATGCTCTGTGCATTACTGTGATGGAGTAGGGACTGTCTGTGTGGGGGATGGGAGAGCAGGGGGTGACTTTAGGACCGGACACGTGCTCAGCCTGTAACCTGAGCTAGGCGGGGGGAGGGGTCAGCACCTTTGCCCGGGAAGATGGACACAGGAAATGGCCAGCTGGAGGGAGTTGGGTTAGTTCAGTTTCGGTTTTGGTCTGGGTGGTTGGAATTCAGGGATTCCCAAACTGGGAACTAAGTTTCCTGAACCCCTAGAAGGACTTGATTGTGGGGTCCTGCTTGTGCCTCCAAGCTCTGCTGTATCCTTCGCTCCTGTTGTCCAATAAACCTTCTGTTTTAGTGGCTGGCTGAGAGTCACTGTGAGTCCCAGGAAGAGGGGTGCAGGACCGGACTCCCCCACACTCCGTGACAGACCCTAAGCCCCTCCGAGACCCCTGCAGCCTGGACGTAGGTATCTGTGCCTCCCACCAAACACCTAAGACACTCAGAGATCCCTCCAGCCTGAACTTAGGTATCTGTGCCCCCCACAAACCCCCTAAGCCCCCGAGGGACCTATACAGCCAGAACATTGGTATCTGTACCCCATATAGACTCCATAAGCCCCCTGCGACACTCCAGTGTGCACGTAGGTATATGTGCCCCCCAGAAACCCTCTAAGCCCCCAGGAACCCCTACAGCCTGGACATAGGTATTTGCACTCCCACAACCCCCCTAACCCCCCCCCTCCCGGGACATCTGCAATCTGGACGTAGATATCTGTGCCCCTCACGAAACCTCTAACCCCCCCTGGGAATGATACAGCCTGGACATACGTATCTGTGCCCACTCGAATCCCTAAAACCCACTGGTACCCCTACAGCCTGGACATCATAGGTGTCTTTGGCCCCCACAAATCCCCTAAGACTCCCAGGATTCCTCCAGCCTGGACGTAGGTATCTTTGCCCCCCACTAACCTCCTAAGCCCCCCTGGTAACCCTACAGCCTGGATGTAGGAATATGTGCCCCCCACGAACCCTCTAAGCCCCCATGGGATCCCTAGAGCATGAAGATTGGTATCTGTGTCCCCCACAAACTCTCTAAGCCCCCCAGGGACCGCTATGGCCTAGACATAGGTATCTGTGCACCCCAAGGCCCCTAAGATCCCCCGGACCTCTGCAGCCTGGCTGTAGGTGTGACGGTGCTGCCCGTGGGAGCCAGCTCAGCTCACTCAATCAGAGTGAATTGCAAACAAAACAGGGCAGACAAATCCCAAACGCTGCTGGTTATTTCAATACTTAGATTTACCAAGCCAGCACAAAACAGCTTCTGTAGTACCTCACTGGTTACTTAGAAGTTTAAACCACGCAGTTCCCTTAAAGTACCCAGCCTCAGGCCTCCGTCCAGACACACCTGTTAGATATGATGATGATTCCTGAAAATCTTACTTCATCATATAAAAGAAAAGATTCTTCCGATCCCAAAGGATCAGCCACATAACCAGGTTCAATTATAACTTAGATTTTACCTAAAATACATGCTATCGCCAATTCTTATTAACTAAGCTAAAATTTATTAGAAAAGAAAAGAGAGAGAGTGAGTGTTGGTTAAAAGATTAATAGACATATAGACTTGAATTCAATTTTTGAGGTTCAGATACAAAGTAGAGATGAGCTTGTAGTTGCCAAAAGTCCTTTTAGAAATAGTCCATAGGTTATAATCCAATGTCCATATTCAGGGTGGCTCCAGTCAATGACTGGGGATCTCAATCCTTGTGGCTTAAGGTTTCCCCCTCTTGAAACCCAATGCAGATCTGAGATGAAGAAGGATCGTGTCCCAGGTTCTTAAACATTTCCAGCAGCCTTTCAGCCTGAGAAAACAATAGGCTTAACTCTTCTTCCAAACATCCTGGCATATAGTACATCCATCAAACAGTTCAGATACAGATTACCACAACCTTCAAAGAGACACAGACAATAATACTATTTCACTCAAGTATCATCATAAATGTTAATATTCTTTTTTTGCTCTTTGAATTAAAACTAGAGCAATAGACAAGACCTGTTTGCTGACATCACAAGACCTGAGCAAACACCTCCCCTTCTACCTCTAACACTGCAGACTTGCATTTCAAAGCTCTGTTCATTTACATATCTTGTTAACCAGTTTTTAAGGTTCACCCACGGGGCAGGTCAGTCGGTGAGGTGAGTTAATTAACTCTTTCTGGCCCTGTCACCTTTCAATGAGATATTAGATTATACTTATGTCAGGGACTCTAACCCAGACGGCAAAGTTCGTTGTCTGACCGCGAGAGAGACAGGCAACACCAGCAAGGTCCGATCAAAAGCTCTTTATTGACAAGTGCACGCATCAATAGAGAGCAGCTCGTCTCCAGAGAGAACCAGCCTGCTCTTTACATCTTAGTATAAGCCTATGTAGACAGTTCCGTTGCGTCATAAATTATTCACTGGAGCAACCCACCCCCTTCTTCTAACAACTAGAAACTAGACACCTTTAGTATACATGCATGCCTAAAGTTAGAAATGTAGGGGAGTTAAAAACAAACAAAGAACAAAACCAGGGAGCGAAAACAAGGAGGCTGGGAAACTAGGACTCTTATCAGTTCTTCGAAGGAGCTGCCCGAACACAGCACATCTGGTACTATGCCAGGAATGCAGCTTCTCTCTTATCTCACTTTTTCCCAGCGCTTGTGAGACATGCTGCTGCTTCTCAGTGTTTTCCACTCAGGGATTACCCACAAACCTCTGTTAGCCTGACTTTGGTCAGGTTGGCATACCTGGTTTTGTCTGCTATATCTTTATTCAGGCCTAACAATCCCCCCTTTGTCCCTAGAGGACCATAATGGGACTCTTGGGACACATATCCATTTAACAATTGTACGGGGGAGGCTAGTAAACCATGACCCAAGGTCTGAGTGGAGGTCCTTAAAACTAAAAGTGTGATCAAGAGATATAGCATGGAAAACAACAGCAACATTCTTAACAGCTTGTAAATCTTTGTCAATTAAGCCAGAGTGATTAACAGCAAAGCAACATTTTTCCCCAATGCGAGCACAAGCCCCTCTCTAATTCAGCATTCATGGCATTTAGCACACGTCTATTTTGCAAAGTTACTTCTGCTACTTCATCAGTCTTTCGTTGCAACTTTTGGAAAGCGTCTATTAATGCATTAGCTGGTTTTTTTCAAGCTCTGCAGAAATATTTACAACTGCTCTCTTGAGCTTAGCCACCCACAATCCAGGAATGAGTGCACGGACAAAAGAGTGGAATCCTGTTTGTCTGACAACTAAGGGATTGGGGCACTGACTATAAATCAGTTAGGTATACCAAGTGGTCTAATTTCCCAGATGTTTCGGTGAATAATCCAGTCCCATGTGCATCCTCCCCATGGACCCGTCAGGATTCGGTATGTGGAAGCCCACACCCCCCAGTCCAAATGCTTGGAAGGAGCACTGTAAATGTTTACACTTCCACCCAGAAAGTCTTTAGTATATCTCCATGACCACAGATCAGATGGTACTCCTGATGTGTCTGTAAGGGCAGTGGGCCAAGTATGGTACTCAAGATCACTCCAAATGGCCATCAGCTGGTCATTCAGGAAATTCTGAATCTCCAAACATACTAGATCCCACTGCAATGCCTTCCCAGCCTCAGTGATATTTAATACCATCTTTCCTTGGTGTAGTACTATATTACATTTGTTATTTAACTATTTTCAGGTACTTTTAAAAGGCATTGACATTAATAGCATAGGAGGGGGTTACATTATTAGTCACTGGAATGGTTTCAATACAGGTAAAATTTCCAGTGGCAGAACAAACTCTTCGGGTACTTGTTATTTAAAATCCAATTAGAGAGAGCAATACATGCTGAAGAATTTATCCACAACACAGGGCACAGCCTGTAGAATAAACCCCAAAATCCAATCAATACCACATTCCCAAGCATGGGTCCCACAAATTTTTTCTGCCAGTGTACAATTCTTTGTTTCTTCACCGGGGTCAGTTCTTAATGTCCTTTCTAGTCAGGAATTCCTGGACTTTAGCAATTTCAGTGGAGTGAGTGTTCCTTCTTCTTTCCCAAAACAGTCTTGGTGCAGCATCATATAGGGGAGAGGTTACTAGCACATCACCCTGTAATGGTTTTGCTTTTTCTAGAAAAATTCAAAGGCACAGTAGATCTGTCAGTGGATAAGGGAGAGGCTACTAGCACTTCACCTTGTACTTTTTCCCTACTGTCCAGAAGGCACAGTGGAGCTAGAAGGTGAAATAGGCTAATCATCAGTAGGAGAATTCTCCCAATGTGGAGGGGTCTTTTTGCAGTGAGAATCTTGGGTCCAAGCAGTCAGTCTTTGGTACTTCACAGCGGTGTTGGTAGTCATCAGGACTTAAGGGCCTTTCCAGCATGGAGCCAAGGCAGTCTTTCATTGGTGGACCTTTACATCAATCCCGTCTCCTGGTTCCAAGGAGTGGCAGGGCTGCTAGGGTCTTTGGGTAGCGCTTCCTTACCTGTGAGAAAAAAAACTTAACACATTTCATTAGTGCCTGGCAGTGTTTTTCAGATCTCATAGCTGCATGGGCAAATTCAAGCCCTCCTTTTCCTGGTTGTTAACCAAGTCTTAACTGTGAGCAGTGTCCTTGAATGGAGTCAGTGTCTTATCTATAGCCTGAGCTTGCTATTTTATTTTATTTTATTTTTTCAGTTAATTCATTCTGTTCTTTGTGCTTCTTCCCTTCTTGGCTTCTTTTAACCTGCAAAGGAAACTTTCACTTTTTACTCATACACCTTTTTCCCAACAATGAACACCTACACATTGTCATTATACAGTACATTAGTCTTATTATTTAATATATGCCACACACACTCTTTTACTAAAATAACCTTATTACAGAGCTTTCGAGCAACAAGCCAGGACAAGCACACCCACTTTGAGGAGTTCACTCAATACAACCTCTAGTCCAATAGCCTTCCACCATCCCCAGCCCTCTGGCTAGAAATCTGAGGTAGCCAGAAAGATCCCATGTACAATATGGGGAGTGGGTTAACTTTTCATGTCCTTGCTTTCAAAGACTGTTGGTATGCAAATTTTAACAACAATTTTTGCAATTAACAATTTGACCAATAAAGTTTCTTTTCCTTACTTAAGGAAATGCATTAGACTTTAGTATATCACATTCTCCTGATTTACCTAAACACTTTGTATTCCAAGTTGAACAAAACAAGTATCTGCATTTTAATTTAAACTTTTTGTTTGATTTTAAACTAGATTATTTTATAAAAATATTAAACACAAAAATTCCGGCCACAAGACAAACACCACAAGACAGAACATAGAACACAAAACATAATTTCTATTGTGCCAGTAAATGCATGGTACGTTGAATGCTGTTTAGCTGGCATCAGTTTTCTCTGATTATCTGAAAGACAAAAAAACAGAGGTCTACCCCTTCTGGGCAGACAATCATTGCTTAAAATAGACAAATACCCTTGTTGATTTCAGGAAAAACAGAGGAATTATCCCATATTTTATGTGTTTCATAGGCAGCCCAGGTTTCAGTGGCTCCTATCTTATCAGTTAGATAATTTGCATGAATACAGATGCTTTCTGGCTTGCTTTTTACTTTTAACTCTTGCTTTCAAACACTGAAAGAAAACATCACTACTTATAGTGCCCTTACAGCCTAATAAAATTTCAATTACATAGCACTATATACATTCTTCAGCTAATTTAACTAAATTCTAAATGATTGCAATTAACAATTTCTTTGCCTCAATTTATTTACAAACATTTCAAAGACACCAAGAACTTTCCTCTTCAGCATTTTTGCAAAGTTCAACTGCTGTTTCCTCCAGCAACTACAGAGTTAACTTCTCACTCTCCCTTAAATCACTTGCTTGTCTCCCAACAGCCACTTTTATCAACTCAAATCACCATTCCAAGTAAGTTCTGGGTATTTGAAATCCCCATGCTTACACTTACTTACTCCTTCCTTCCACTACACCCTTAAAGTTTTCCAACCTGTTTTCCAATCTCTCTGTCTGTTGCCTGCCCGCCTGGGCCCGATCCTGCTTTTCTCACTGAACCGTCCCTTCCATAGGCACCAACTTCTTCCACTACCAGTTTAGCTAGGAGGGTGGGCTTCTCAACTAGCCCCCCCACCCCTCCTGGTCTCTTCCCTTAAACATTCTTACTCACAAGACTACCAGAGTCCTCCTTCATGAGGCTTGCCACCTAGACGAAGACACATGGCCCATTGGGCAAAGGCCATTTACTTAACATATAATTTGAAGGACTACTCTTAGAGGGTTTACCCAGAGACTCATTCATCTGTTTGACACTTAAACAGAAAAGAGAATTACACAGAGAGCAGAGGGAATTACAGTCTAAGCCAGACTTTCCCACTTCTATACACTGACCGCTACAGGGGACAGGACAGAAGGATCTCAATTTAACCTCAGAGCTGTCTCGCACACATGGCTTCCACTCCGAGGAATTACGAACAAGAGGTTCAGTTCCACCCACACTCCTAACACCCAAATGAACAGAGAAAAACAACAACAACAGTAACTGGTTAAATAGAACAGAACCAGAACCAAATAGTGTTTCCTTATCCTATTAGGACTCACTTTTACTCGTGCAGTTCTCAGCATATAACACCAACAGTACCAAGCAAAGCAAACACAAAATAACAAGGGTAAAACAAATAGATGGTGTAAATTCTGCAGGGCTCCCCCCTTCTTAATTGCTCACCAAACTGTGACAAATTTCTGTTACCAATCTATCCCTCATGTCAGATGATCAGGCTGACACTACAGGATCGTTGGGGGAAGATAAAGAAAACACACCATATAATTGAATTTTAAAGCTTCATTAATAAAATAATAAAACAACAACGGAGAGTGTTGGGAACGCTCTCACATCACTCAGGAAAATATTAATGCCCCAAGCCCGAAGCTCCTTTCATACTTACACACGTACGTCCAGACTGGCCACTTCTGTGTATAATGTTCAGAGGAGGGGGAGAGGTGGAAGGGAGATTATCCTGTATACAGCTTGTCCAGAATTTCCAACATGCTTCTGCTCTTGGGAGGGCTGTTCTTTTACACCCTGGAATCTCCTGCGACGTCTCTTTCAGAGATTCCAGTCCAGGTCAGCTGCCTGTGGCTTCTTTGGTGTCACCAAGCCACACCGACTCCAGGGTCACAAAGGCACACTGTTGGATCTTACTGGACAGTTAAGCTTTGCAAATGTAATTTCAGTTCTGTAACTTGTATTTCCTTTGCTTCGCCTCTGTCTATATTTTTTCCTTCACAGCCAGCTGGGGCCGAAAGCAGCCCCTCCCTGCACCAAGCACAGTCCGCGCCGATTCCTGACCCTGAACGCAGAGCACCCCCCTCCTTCCATCCCGGGGCCAAGATGATTTTTAAATTAACCCGTTCCTTATGTCTTTTTCTTTCTTTTTCTCTTTCCCATTAAACATTCTAGTAGCAATGCTAACTACTTCAGACAAACTTTTCCCTTGCGTACCATCTGGATGCTTTCTAAATCTTTTTGCAATATCCTTTGCACATTGTGACATGAAAACCATTTTAACCATCTCCTTTCCATGATCAGTTTCAGGATTTAAATTCCCATGCTTTTTAACTTCACAAATCAGTCGAGCACAAAAGTCAGAGAGGTGCTTATCTGGATGCTGAACACAAGCAGTCACCTTGCTCCAATTTGGAGTAGCCTCCCCTGCAT
This sequence comes from Gopherus flavomarginatus, assembly GCF_025201925.1. NCBI lineage: Eukaryota > Metazoa > Chordata > Testudines > Testudinidae > Gopherus > Gopherus flavomarginatus. The sequence goes on from NW_026115085.1 coordinate 3,234,888, forward strand.
CTCTAATACCATTCAAAACAGCTTTTAAAAATCCATCCAACTTTGTCTTTTGAGCTGGATTATTGGGATTCCAGTTAGGGTCAGTAATTAGCCAAGGTGCATTCAAATGAGCTGCAGATTTTTCTTTTACTTTTTGTCTTTCATCTTCTGTCATGAGAGTATCTAATAACTGATTTACATTTGCCCAAGTGGGCACATGAGTGAAAAAGATTGTGCAGAACATTCTTTCCACTGCCTCAGGATTGTCTCATAAGTGAGGCATAGTGCACTGCCAGTTAAACAAATTTGAAGTTGCAAACAGGGTATGGGTAAAACCATCTCATGTTCCCCAGCAACCAGTAGAACCAGATAAGTTCTCAATGAGGCTTGTAATATCAGAGGTGTCTCAGAAACATTCTCTCTCATGGAGTTAAGTAACCTAGTGGGGGTCCACAAGGGCAAGGACAAGGGCTGCTGTAATATTGGGGGTGTTTGAAAAGCAGTCCCTGACCAAGTTTGCAAAAGGCTGGCTGGAGGCTGCACAGAGGGGGTGAGGCTGCCTGATTCCTCTGAAGATGAGGGAACATCACTCTGAGCTCCCCCTTGATTCTCCTCTGTCCCTGAACTGTCCCTAACCTGCTTTTGAATCCTTGCACTCCATCAGATGGGGAAGAACAGGAACAAAATTGTCCTCCTCCCGGTGCGGCTCTGGTGCATATGGTGGGTGATTTTTTTACAAGAGCTCTCCATACAAACAGCTTCAAAAGCTACCCGTCCCTCCATGGGTTTATAATTATACCATACAAACAAGTAATCCATTTGTCTCGGCCTAAGATCAACCAAAATATCCCTTAAGGAGTTCCTCCTATCTGTGGAAAAGGTTTCACCCACCGGCCAGTCTCTAGTTGGGGACAAATGAAAGGTAAATGATGGCCATTGGATCCAACACAGATTTCTCATCTTAAATTTAACTAGATCAGCTGTCTCAGAAATCTCTTTCCAATCTCTAAGTATCAGAGACAACGGGGCATCCCCCAGGCACTTACTGCCAACTTGTCTCATTTTAATGAAGGGACTCTAACCCCTCTTCATGAAGGGACTCTAACCCCTCCTCCCCGGGTCGAGGTAAAGGGACTCTAACCCCCACCTCCCCGCGTCGAGCGCTCGCTTACCTCTCCAGGGACTTGAACACCTGGACTGAGACTCAAACCCAGGCTGGGACTCTAACCCAGACAACTTGGATCCTGTGCAAACCTGGACTGGGACTCTAACCCAGACCTGGACTGGGACTCTAACCCAGACCTAAGTAGTCAGGGACTCTAACCCCGACAACCTGGACCCTACTCAATGGGTAGGTGGACGTTGCTGGATTTCTACGAGATTCAGCTGGTTCACAGAACACGCCTTATCGTCAACGCAGAGATCAGATCACCAGGCAAGGCTCCTCTAAACTGGAGGATGCGCGCTGCGTTGCCTCAGGGTCCGATCCCCCGCCGGAGAGTCAGACGGGTCCCGGCGGAGTCGCCAAAGATGTCAGGGACTCTAACCCAGACGGCAAAGTTCGTTGTCTGACCGCGAGAGAGACAGGCAACACCAGCAAGGTCCGATCAAAAGCTCTTTATTGACAAGTGCACGCATCAATAGAGAGCAGCTCGTCTCCAGAGAGAACCAGCCTGCTCTTTACATCTTAGTATAAGCCTATATAGACAGTTCCGTCGCGTCATAAATTATTCACTGGAGCAACCCACCCCCTTCTTCTAACAACTAGAAACTAGACACCTTTAGTATACATGCATGCCTAAAGTTAGAAATGTAGGGGAGTTAAAAACAAACAAAGAACAAAACCAGGGAGCGAAAACAAGGAGGCTGGGAAACTAGGACTCTTATCAGTTCTTCGAAGGAGCTGCCCGAACACAGCACATCTGGTACTATGCCAGGAATGCAGCTTCTCTCTTATCTCACTTTTTCCCAGCGCTTGTGAGACATGCTGCTGCCTCTCAGTGTTTTCCACTCAGGGATTACCCACAAACCTCTGTTAGCCTGACTTTGGTCAGGTTGGCATACCTGGTTTTGTCTGCTATATCTTTATTCAGGCCTAACAATTATAATGTCACAGTCTCGGTGAGTTGACTGCTGCAGCTCCCCGTAGACTCTGCCTGCGCCTCTCACCGAGCTGGAGTACAGCAGGCGAGGGGAGAGCACTCAATGTATTGCATCTACACTAGACGCGATATATCAACCCCCGCTGGATCGATCGCTGCCCACCGATTCGGCAGGTGGTATAGACATACCCCGAGTATCTGGTGATCGGAGCTGGACCCCCGAGGGGGACACATTGAAGGAACTCAGGGGTTAAGGTGCCTCTATTGTCAACTGTCAGGGCTGCTGTGGCTCAGAGGAGGGTGCCTGACTGCCTGGAAGGCTTAGGCGCAGCAAGCCTTGGAGGTGGGAGAAGTGAAGCGGCCACGGCGTGCTCGGGGTGCTCGTGCTCGGAGCAGGGGTGAGCTCGGGCGAGGGGGGTGCCGCAGGGCAGAGCAGGAGAGTTGCCACAAGAGGGGAGCCTCAGGGTGGAGGGGGGAGCTGCCACGGGTGGGGCGCCTCAGGGCAGGGGTGCGGGGGGGGAGGGTGCAAGGTGGAAGTTTCGCCTAGGGCATGAAACTTCCTTGCACCGGCCTTGCCCCACGCCCTGCCTGCAGCCAGCCCTGCACCCCCTGCCCTGCCCTGCCGGCAGTCAGCCTCTGTCTCCAGCCAGCCCTGCACCTTCTGCTCTGCCTGCACCAGCCGCATCCTCCCTGCCCTGTCTCCAGCCAACCCCTGATGCACCCCCTTGCCTGAAGCCAGCCAGCCACGCAGCCCTTGCCCTGCCTGAAGCCAGACCCTACCTCCAGCCAACCCCACATCCACTGGTGCCCTGCACTTCCCAGGGCAGTAACCCTGCACATCTGCTTCAATGAGAGGGGCAGGGAGCAGCTGGGACCCACACATGTGCACACCCTAGGGTGACCAGACAGCAAGTGTGAAAAATCGGGACGGCGTGGGGGGTAATAGGATCCTAGATAAGACCCCAAAATTCGGACTGTCCCTATAAAATTGGGACATCTGGTCACCACAGCACACCCCCAGGACTCCTGAGTTCCATTGCTGGGTTTCCTATTGGTTCCTCTGCTGGTTGTTTTCCTTTTTCTGGGGACTTTGGGCAAGTTGCTCCCCACTCTCGGGCTCTGTCCCCAGCAGTCAAATGGGGATTTCATACCTTCCCGCTATTGGAAAGTGCTGGGAGAATCCCCCAGCAAAAGCTGCTCTGACAGTGCTAAGCAGCATCTGACCATTCAAGGTCGGAGCTCACTGCCCAGGAGGAGTGCTTGGCTCTGGGGTTTCACTTCAGCCCAGTGTAGAGAGAGAGCCCTAACCATGGAGTTTGGCTCAAGAAGACCAAGTCTCCAATTTGTTAAGGGTGTTTTGAATTTCAATCCTGTGCTCCAAAGTGCTTGGTGTCAGTTGTAAACTTTAGGAGCATGCTCTCCACTCCATTTTCCAAATCATTCATGAAAATATAGAATAGTACCTGACACCGGACTGATCCCTGCCAGACCCACTAGGTTCACCCTCCCCGTTGGGCAGCTAAACATGGAGAAGGGCTCCTGGAGTCTTGGCTTTCAAACAGCTCTGCACCCACATTACACTGATTGCAGCTGGACTGCATTTCCCTCGTTTGCTTCTGAGAATGTCCTATGGGACTGTGTCGAAAGCCTTAGTAACACCAAGCTAGATCCCATCTATTGTTTACTCACCTCTACCAGGCCCAGAACCCTGCCAAAGAAGGAAAGAGGATTGGTTTGGAATGATTTGTTCTTGACAATTCCACGCTCACTAGTCATAAGAACCAAATCATCCTGTAGGTGCTGCTGACAAACTGAGTGTTTAAGAATGTATTGCAGGATCTCTCCAGCTATGGCAGTCAGGCTAGCTAGTCTGTAAGTCCCAGAGGTCTTTTTGTTCCCCTTTGAAAGATAGGTCCTGTCTTGTTCATGGATGGGAAGATGTTCTTTTTCAGGGGTCTCAGACGAGAACTGGGGCACAACACCTGGTTTGTTAAGGCCACAAAAACGGAGGCAGGAACCTCTTCTCTGCTGCTGGCAAAGAACCACAGGTACCTAAAAGATAGGGACTCACATCTTTGAATGGGCTTTAAAAAGGCAGTGGTTAATAAGTTTGGCCCCGACCATTTCTTGTTTCCACAGACTAGACATTTTAGCAAACTTTAGAATTCCTTGGTGCTAAACACTGTGAAACTCCCCTTTCTCCTTCACAGAGGGCTTTAATACCCCTTATCTCACTTGGGCTCTAAACTGCCCATAGTTCGAGAACTGTTCCTGTTCCGATTGGACAGATGGGAGAAGGGAAGTGACCTACCCAAGGCCTACACAACAAGGCGATGGCAGAGCCAGAAAGAGAAGCAACCAGTTCTGACTCCTGTTCTAACAGATGAAAACACCCCAGAGCCCAGGAATCGAGATGGTGGGAAAATTTCATTCAAACCGTTTCTGTCCGAAAATCCCATTTAGACTAAACCAGTTTGTTTCTCAAAATCATAACAAGTGGGATGAAAGATCTTTGCAAAAATATTTTGTTGCAAAACAAAAGCATCTCCTCTTTGTCAGAGTGTGTTAAATTGTCTCCTCGCACACAAAGAGGAGACACTTACATCTCAACCATTAGATAAGATGCTTCAATCTGAGCTAAGTCGTTGCTACTATTAACAATTTCAAAATAAAAAAATACAAATAAAATAGATGATTTCAGCTAATCTATTATGTCATAATCTGGGAAACTTCATATTATGCACTACTTCTAGTGACACTCCCAAATGGATCCGCATCCTTCACCCACCGTGAGGTAGGTAAGAGCGGACGGAGGCAGTGTTGGGAATAGGACCGAAGAGCCCTGATTTTCAAACAAACCATCGGATCTTGAATTTCAGACATTGAATGACCTGAATACTGTGCTCTCAGATGAGCTCCAGACCAACAACAGTGACAGTAATTATTCAGCAAGTATTTGAGGAGAACTGCATTGTTAGAGGGAATCATCAACTGCTCAGAGACAATTAATGCAGAGAAGCAGCAAAATTAATCAAAGATAGAACTGGTTCTGACTTATTTACTTGATCTTAAAAGAGAACAACAAGGACCTGAGTCTCCTCCCTGTCAACATCCCCCTGCTCAACCAATCAGGGTAGAGACGGAGGACGGGAGGCTGAGGGTTCTCACCAGAGAGCCCAAAGGATGGCCCAGGTCACCGGTGGGGATCGCTGCCCCAGCACTATTTCAGTCCCACATTTTTGGGTGGACCTTCCATAGTGGGAGCTGCAGAGGACTTCCCTGCAACACACACACACAGACCTCCGTCCTGTTGTTGGGAAGGGAACAGGAGAAAGGACAAAAGAAGCAAGAGAAGAAGAGGAGGGAGGGATGGAGGAAGAGGTGAAACAAAAAGGACAAACCCTAATGTCCCCAGCGATTCTAAGGGACAAAATCCCAGGTGCGCAATAACATTCTGCCTCCTTAAGCTCGTGTTTTCCATGCCTAGAATTCACTTGTCACCAGATAGATCAGACTGAACAGGTTTCAAACCTCCAGGAGTCTCTTACCTTCTAAACAGGGATGGCTGTTTTCTAGTAAAATCACTACAAGGGAAGGAGGAAACTCGGAAGAGGTTCCTCCTGGCGCTCACGTCCATGACCCCAAATAATCTCTCAGTCCTCAAAGAGAGACCTGGAGAAGGAAACGTGCTGAAGCAAAGCCACAGAGGTCTCTGAGGTTTCCCTGGCCCCTCGCCCCTGTCCTGCCTGGCTGATGTCAGCATCTCTCTGTGAGGTCACCACCTCCCCACCACCTTTGACCAATAGTCTGAGGTCCTGCAAAAGGCCTTTGTGATGTCACTGCCACACCCCTCCCTTGCTGGGCTAATGTCCTGCCCCTGGCCAGGCACTTTGGAGGTTTGAGCTACTCCCTGTGGATCACCCCACTCAAGGAGCGTTCGTTCTAGGCAGCAAGCCGGCTAGACAGGAAAACATCAGACGCTGCTCCCAATGCTACACTCAGTTTTTCAGAAATTAGTCGACTTCATGGTCAGAAGACACCATTAGAGCATCTAACCTGCATATCACAGGCCTCCTCTACGACATAACAGCTACTTTGGGGGCAAACACATTCCAGAAAGGCATCTAGTCTTCATTAAATGACATCAGGAGATGGTGAATCCACCACTTTCCTTGGTAGCTTGCTCCTGTGGTGAATCATCCTCGCTGTTGACTATTGTGCCTCAGTTGTAATATGAATTTGTCTCTTTTCACTTTCCAGCCATTGGGTCTTGTTATGCCTTTCTCTGCTCCATTCAAGAGCCCGTAAATACCCAATCTTTTCTCTCCATTAAGGCCCTTCAACATTTCAATGAAATCACCGTTCAATCTTCTTTTGATAAGCTAAACAGGTTGAGCTCTTTCAATAGCTCACTGGAAGGCATTTTTCTCCAGCCCTCAGAACATTTGGTGGCTCTTTGCTGCCCTAGCTCCAATTTCACAACATCTTTTTCAAATGAGGATACCAGAACTGGAGGCAGTATAAAGGTTGTATAAAGGTAAAATTAAATAGGTTGCAGAGGAGTTTTTTTTAATTTCGGCTTTTGTTGCTAAAAATTTTGTCTCTCTGCGGTGAGAAAAAACACTCCCCGAATGCCAAAATTTGAGCCATAAAAAGCGGCAGTGTGAACAGCGCATCATAGGTGGAGCTGTGCTCCCGGTGACAAAGCTCCTGCCCCTCATTGGAGGTAGTTTGGCTTTGTTGCAGGGGAAGCTCTCTCTCAGCGATAAGGACGGCCACACAGCGCACCTTACATTGGCATGGTTAGAGTGGCACAGCTGCACCGTGGTAAGGTGCGCGGTGTAGACACAGCCTCAGAGCTGGGGAAAGCCGACAGGCGCTGAGGAGCACAGGGTTCAGACAGAGACATCCGTTAGGAGAGGAAATATTCACAGGGATTCTCTATAGCCTAGTAAGGTGGAGAGGATGGAAGATGATAATGTACAGGTAGGTTCTGATGAGAAACAGTGAAATGAAAGAGTCTCCCTCAATTACATCATGTAATAGCAGACAGCTAAAATGGGACACATTTTAGAAGTGCTTAAATACAAACGCTAAACGTCTAAGTACTAAGACTGGTGAATTTGAGTGCCTGGTATTGAGTGACGATATTGATAGAATAGGCATCACAGAAACCCTTGCACCCCCTCCTGCACCCACATGGGGAGACTGACCTGTGTGCATGGAGCAGCTGGCATTGCTGCCCCCCACTCCTCCCTGGAACACTGCTCATCTGGGCACCCCTAGGGGCTGTGGGATGTGGGGGCAAGAAGTGAGATCATCCGAGCTCCCTGCATCCAGGTCACTTTCCTCAGCCGGGCTGCGTAGCGGGAGGGCAGAGAGCAGCAGCTTCTGATGCTCCCCTCACAGCACAGCCCAAGTGGGAAAAGTGACCAGGACGCATGGAGCACATAGGGTTGCTCCTTACTCCCCTCAAACCTCTATGGACCCATGGAGGAGCATTGGGGCAGGGGAGAGCAGTGAGCACCTTTGCACTGCCACACGGTGCCCTTTGACCCCTGGAGCCCTGGGCGGCTATCGGGGGGCACCACCCCTAAGGCCGGCCAGGCTCCCCAGAACGAGCAGCAGAAAACACAGAGACTGGCCACACACTGAGCAGTGGTAGCCTGGGCGGCTCGTAATGGAGGCTCAGGGGGGAGGGGCGTCATAACATTTTTTCCCAGATTTGGACCTTAGCGTCCAAAATATGGGTGTTAGCATGAAAACCTCCAAGCTTAGTTACCAGCTTGGACCTGGTAAAGCTGCCACCAGCCAGGGATTTATACAGTGCCTGGCTCGCTGTGGTCTCCCCAAAACCTTCCCCGGGGGACCCCCAGACTCAGATGCCTTGAGTCTCACAACAAAGGGGAATAAACCATTTCCCTTCCCCCTCTTCCCCTCCAGGTGTTCCCTCCCTGGGTTCCTGGAGAGATATACAGAAGCAAGCTCCGTGAATCTAAACAGAGGGACTCCCGCCTCCCTGTTTCCAGTCCTGGAAATAGAAGTACCAAGATAGCTAATCTCTCTTCCCCCTTACCCAGAGGGTATGCAAAGTCAGGCTAGTAAATCTAACACAACGAGATTTTCCCCCTGACTTCTTCCTCCCACCAATTCCCTGGTGAGCTGCAGACTCAATTCCCTGGAGTCCCCACTAAAGAAAAAATCCAACAGGTCTTAAAAAGAAAGCTTTATATAAAAAGAAAGAAAAGGACATAAAAATGGTCTCTCTGTATTAAGGTGACAAATACAGGGTTATTTGCTTAAAAGAAAAAAATGAATAAACAACCTTATCCAAAAAGAATACAGTTTAAACATTCCAGCAACTACACACATGTAAATACAAACAAAAAACAATATAAACTTATTGTCTTATTATCTTTGTACTTACAACTTGGAAACAGAAGATTAGAAAGGCAGGAGATAGAAAAATCACTCTCATAGCCGAGACGCCACAGACACAAGACAAAAAACAAAGAACTCACACACAAACTTCCCTCCACCCAGATTTGAAAAAGTCTTGTTTCCTGATTGGTCCTCTGGTCAGGTGTTTTAGGTTACTGGTGTTACCCCTTTATAGGTAAAAGAACATTAACCCTTAGCTATCTGTTTATGACAAGGGGGCTCAGCCTCCCCAAACCTTGCACTGCCAAGGGGACAGTGGGGCCCATGATCAGGGGCCCTGGCCAAGTTAGGTCCCCCTGGAAAAGTCTCCCCTATGTCAGCCCCAGGGCTGGAGGAGCTCCCACTCCCTGCTACAGCCCGGGGGCTGCAGCAGGGGCACAGAGCTTCTCTGGTCTCAGGGCCACAGCGGGGCAGGGGTAAAGGAGTGATAGGGTGGGGCTGGTGGGGGAAGGGGTGGAACAGAAGTGACAGTGGATAGGGCCATGGGTGGAAGGGGGTAGAGCCACAGACAGAAGGTAGGGGCATGGTTCTGGTGCTGGGGCCCCCACACTTGTTCTCCCTTTCCCGGGGGTTTGGCATCACTAGCCCCGGCTTAGCGAGTAGGGTTCAGTGGTCCCCATAATGTGGGGTGCGACTCCTAGGGGGACACAGAGGAACATTCATGGGGGCACCTCAGGACCTGAGCCAGCCCACATAGAGGGCAGGGAGGGAGCACCACTCTGCCACAGCTCTTCCCCAACCCCACCCTCAGCCTGAGACTCTGGCTCCCAGCCCGGCGTCGACCCCTTTACCCCTGTCCGCACCCCTCACCCCAGCAAGCAACAGCCCCACTCCTCCCAGCCCCGGTTCTTGACCGTGGCTTCCGAGGGGCCACAGCCATGGCTAAGAGGGCACAATGTGAAATGTTTGGAGACCACTGGTTTAGGGTGACGTCCTCAATCACTTCTCTGCAGTCCAATAAAAGCTATTCCTCACTCACCTACCCCTCCATCAGGACGGACTAGGTATGTTCTGCTGCCCTTCACTCATACAGGAAGGAGAATAACATTTCATTACACTCAATCCTAAAGTCATTTGTAACCCAAGACCATCCCAAACTGGTCATTTTGGGGAAGCGGCACCATCATGCTGCATAGCTAGGCAGAGTAGGTGTGTCTATGCAAACACGGTCTGTTCCTGAAGTCTTTCCCCAGCTCCTCACTAGGTGAGAGAGGGGAGCTCATTCAGACCCTGCTTTCGCTTAGTATTTAAAAACTCCTTAGTGTCCCTATCTCTGCCGGCCTTAGATTTCTCCTCCTGTCCGTTTTTTAACAGCTCAGATGAGGTGACCGAGTGGTTAAGGTGATGGACTGCTACCCCATTATGCTCTGCCTGCATGGGTTCAAATCCCATTCTCATCAGAGGCATTTAGTCTTCACCCTCCTTTATAGACAACCATCTCCCCCTTTGGTACAATAACAGATCAAACAATGTTGCTTGTGTTACCCAAAATTGGGTCAGTTAGTAAGCTTAGAGAGGACTAATAATGCCCCTCCCCCCCAGAGTTTGGCAGAAAGCAGCACATTTATTAGCTTGATAGCTAAGCTCAAAAGAAGGGATGGGGGAGGGTGTCACACTCATACTCACGCTCCCAGGACAGGCCTGGCAGTGGAGATGTCAGGATCCTTTAAGGTAAGTGTCCCACAGCGCAGCGATGGACGGTGCGATGAAGATCAGTCTCCCTGAGGTGCAATAGAATGTAACACAGCGAACCACTGGCCAGATGGGCCGGGTGAAGGGCATTCACTGGAGGTACAAAGGAGAGTGGGAAAGCCACTTCACAGGCATTCAAAGCGGGAAAGGACACAAGCTGGGGGAGTTTAACAGACCTTTTGAGCATACAGGTTATACAGAGCATACAGATCACTGCTGCTCCTACAACATGATAAGTTCTCAAGCAGCATGTTTCTTACTTTGCCCATCTGTCAATTTTGATGATTATTGATGGAAATATTTTGCCATTGGGTTGTGTGTTTACACAGAAATTGACATTTACCAACAAATACACAATTCTTCCAAGCCTGCCTAGTCTGCAGTTGATGGGTTTAGAGGGACACATTCACTCTTCCAGGTCCCCATTCCAGGCCTGTGCTCTCCAGGTTGTCAACTTCCCGCACTGCTGGGATCCTTCCCTCATCTCCCCCCAACCACTGCCCCACCCCCACTTCTGGGGTCCCCTCCCTACACTGTCTAACTCCACTGCTGGCAGGATCCCTTCCTGTTCCTTTCATTTCCTGCCTCCACTCTGGGCAAAAGCTCTGCACTCTTCCCACACCAGAAGTTGAACCCAGGCCACCTGGGTGAAAACCAGGAATCCTGACCACTAGCCCATATGGGACTATTGTTGCATCTGACGAAGTGGGTATTCACCCACGACAGCTCATGCTCCAATACGTCTGTTAGTCTATAAGGTGCCACCGGATTCTTGGCTGCTATTATTACTACAACTCAGGCCTTGGCTACACTGGAGAGTTACAGTGCAGGTGGTGGCTTTACAGCGCTGTAACTTACTCCCCGTCCACACTGGCAAGGCACATACAGCGCTGTATCTCCCTGGCTACAGTGCTGCATGTGCTCCACCTCGACGAGAGGAATAAAGAGAACAGAGCTGGTGATGCAGCGCTGGGGTGCCAGTGTAAACAGTGATTAATCTTACTACGCTGTCACTGACCTCCGGAACCTTCCCATAATGCTTTTAAGTAGAGATAACGCTCTTTGTTTTGGTGTGATGCCTCTGTTTGCTTTGCTGTGAGCTCAAGGCTCCCGGAGCTGCTTATCTAAAAACCAAACACAGTTACTGTTTGCAGTGAATGAGCAGAGGCAGGGGGATCCCTTTGGAACACCCACAGCTGGTGTTTGCTTGAGGAGAGAAGCAGCCGGGTGGGCACGGGGGAGGGGGGGTCTGTTTTGGATCAGCGGCTTATCTGGTCTGTGAGGAAAAAAACAAAGGTGGCTATTTGCATTTAGTGAATGAGAGAGGGGTGGGGGAGGAGGCTTGAACTTGCCAGGCAGGGAGCTGACACAGTGTCAGCTCCAAAAATCCACTCGCTCTGTCTCCCCCACGCTCCGTGTCACACTCCACCCCACCCTCCTCTTTTGAAAAGCACATTGCAGCCACTTGAATGCTGGGATAGCTGCCCATAATGCACCACTCCCAACAGCGCTGCAAATGTGGCCATGACAGAGTGCTGGTAGCTGTCAGTGTGTCCACACTGCAGCGCTTTCCCTAAACAGCTGTAGGAAGACAGCTTTAACTCCCAGCGCTGGACAGCTGCAAGTGTAGCCAAACCCTCTCTAAGCCGACCCCTTATGAGAACAGCAGGGACTAGCATGACTAGATGTCCCGATTTTTGGGTCTTTTTCTTATATAGGTGCCTATTAACCCCACCCCCATCCCAATTTTTCACATTTGCTGTCGGATCACCCTAGCAGGGGTTGCACACAGGGCTGCATTAACCTTCAGGTGCTGAGGTTTCCCTCTCTCCATTCCCAGAGCCTGTGATCAGGAAATAGACATCAGGGCTCCCAGGTGCTGCACAGACCATGACTGAGATCAGACCCCATATTATGCAAGGTGCTGTACAAACCCTGGGCAACACTGAGACACCCAGGAGGTTCCCCTCAATTTCCCTGAGCCTCTGCTGCCCAACTTCTTCTGAATCCCTCTGGCTCACCCCCCCCCCACAAAAAAACCCACCTTTCCAAACAGTCCTTCTTTCCTTGCCCCCTGACTCTGGTTTCACACCCTGGGACCATCTCCTCTCTATGTCTCTCCCCCTCCAGGTGAAGCAGAGATGGAGGCAACTTCAGCCACTGGAGTCAACCTCAGCGAGCACTGCAGCCGGCCCCGGGGGAGGGGGGGTGTTTGCAGACACAGGAAGGGAACAGGGGGTGCTGGGAAGAAGGCGGCAGGAGAACAAAGCTCAGAGACCCAACATGGGGAAATTCCAGGGGGCAGGGCTCTGACACATTCCAGGTGCGGGCAGCTCCTCGGGGCGGGGCTCCAGCACAGAGCGGGGGCGGAGCAGCTCCGGGGGGCGGGGTTCTGGCTCAGCTCGGGGGCGGGGCAGCTCCTCGAGGCGGGGCTCCAGCACGGAGCGGGGGAGGAGCAGCTCCTGGGGGCGGGGCTCTGGCACAGCCAATGGGCAGGGCAGCTCCTGGGGGCGGGGCTCTGGCACAGCCCATGGGCGGGGCAGCTCCTGGAGGCGGGGCTCTGGCACATTGTGACGCGGAGCCCGGGCTGAACAGCTGCTTCCTGGTTCTCCACGTGCTGCCAGCAGCGCTGGAGCTGCCCGAACCGCAGCCGGAGCCGCTGTTCTCAGCTGCAGCCAGGATCTGCCCCCGGCCCCGCTGGGATCCAGGTGGGGACAGAGACTGGGGCCCGGGGGTTCCCCTTGGTGTGGCTGGCGGGGGCGGGAGGGGAGAAGCCGGAGCTGCAGGCGGGGGAAGGGCGGTGGGACATTGTGACCCGGAGCCCCCGGGGAATGAGAGGCGCTGGGGGGCAGGAAAGTGACTCTGCCCCAGGGAGCCTGGGAGAAGCCTTGAAGGCGCCTCGGCCCCAGTGGAGCTGCAGGAGGATCCGCCCGCCCGCCCCGCTGGGATGGGGGGGCCGGGGCCCGGCCGTCGTGTGGGGGGGAGGGGCGGACCCCGGGCCCGGCGGGGGGGGGCGGTGTATTAAATCGTCTCCGTTAGCAATGTGCTACTCCCGGGCACTGCGCATGCCCAGTAACAGCCGCTGAAGCCGCTGCCCTTCCCCCTGCCCGGACCAGCCGTAACGTTCCGCCGGGCGCTGGGGGCGGGGCTGGAGCGGGGCGGGGGAGTAACAGGGAGCGTGGGGGGGGCGGGCGCAGAGCAGGAAATTGATGGGCGGGGGGGGTCAGGCAGCTGGAGGCAGGGTTCGTGGGGGGCTAAAGGGCACAATCCGGGCTGGGGGGAGGAGCAGGAGTTGAGCTCAGGGGGAGGCGCTGGCAGAGCCCCCCCCTTTGGTGTGAGGGCGGAGGTGTCGAGGGGGGAGGAGAAGCCGGAGTTGCAGGGGGGGGAGGTCACTGGGGTGGGGGTGTAGATCTGTCTCTGTGCAGCCAGGACATTCCCGGGGTGGGAGGGAGGTGAGTTAACTGGATCCTGTCCCTGTTTTTGCCACTTCCTCCCACACACACATTCTCTCAAGATTTCCCCTTTTCTCTCTCATTATCACACGTGGCTATAAAATCCAGGGAGATTCTCCTCCCCCCCCCAATGATCAGCTCTCTAATTGCCTCTGATTTTCCCTTTTCTCTCCATACTTCTCAAATGTCAATTTAAAATCTCTCCGATGGGGGGTGGATTTTCCCACCCATTTTATCTGCAGCGATTTGTCCTTGTTTGGGTGGGAAATTATTGCCCTGGGTCATTCCCCAGAACATGGCTCCCACTGGAGTGGGATGGGATGAGGTTCCCGTTCTCTGCCAGGGCAGGGAAGGGAAGGGAGGAGCACATCCCCCATGGAGACTGCCCAGACCCCATTTCCCAATTCCCCTGCGGCCCCCTTCCATTGTCCAGGGAGCCTTCCAGCTCCCCCCCCGCCCTTAAATCAGCTCCTCAAAGGGCTCTGAGCTGCTCACGTGAATGGTTGCCCCGTGGCCGGGGGGGGACCATCACATTCTGTTTATGTATTGGACAGTCATATAAAATCCAGTCCAACAGTCCCCCTTTTCCACTAGTTATTTAATAGCAACATCAAATCCCCTCCGATCTTGGTGGTTTTCTCTCATGTTATCAAATGTTGTTTGTGACAGGGTTCTCTCTGCGTGTGTCAAAGACTGATATAAAATACCCCAAACATTTGCCCCACTTCTCTCTAGTTGTTTTATTTCTAATTGAATATGATGGGTTGTTTCCCAATGTGCTAAGATGCAGCCGCCTCTGGGGTGGATCCATGGTGGCCATTATTTGCTAGTGACAGCCCGTGGATCTTTCTTGCCCTCCAGGCCTTCCATTCTCCTGTTAAAGAAGCACTCCCCAGGCTCCCTCTGCCTGTGTGACTGGCCAGCAGGAGGTGGTGTTAACTTTCTAGCCACTTCTCACACTCTGTGAGGTAACACTTGCAGGGGCAGGGAAGGTGTCTGTGTGGGGAGATTGCAGCTGAAGGGGCATTGTGGTAGGGGGAGGCCTCTGGGTGGCTGGGCAGGGGGTACCCTAGTCAGGTTGGTGGGTTGTGGAGGTTTGGGGTTTTCGGGGGTGGTGGTTCTGATGTGCCCATCCCTGAGGCTATGGGTCCTGGAGGTGGGTATCGCTGGGGGCCTGGTGGCTGCAGAACAGTGGGGGTGGGTGTCTCTTGGGGAGGCGGGACAGAGGGTTAGAGGGAGCCTGGTTCTGTGCCAGGGGCTCTGTCTGTGCTTCCCCCGCTGGTTCCTGGTTTTGTTGCCATGCCCAGTGCACAGAGCTGGGGGAGGGGATCCCTGGCACTAGGTGAGGGCATGCCAGGGAAGCAGAGTGATGGGTCGCACTGTAAAGCATCAGGGGGTCACACTGGGCAGAGGAGGGGGTCCCAGGCAAATGTCAGGGTAGATCGTTCTGGAGGGTGGGGAAGTTCCTAGGCAGGCAGTGAGGGACTGAGTTCCCAGTGGGGGGGGGGTCCCTTGAGGGGGTCCCTGGCTGCTGGGGGCTCTTGGTGGGGGGAACCCTTTGGGATTCCCAACCTGGCAATCATGGTGTGGTGGGGGTTCTCTGGCCGGTGGGGCTTTGAGGGGTATCTGGGGTCCCTGGCCAGGGACTCTGGGGGCTGCGTCCCAGGGAATATCTGATGGGATCCTGGCTGGGGGGTGTCTGGGGCCCCTGGCTGGGGGGTCTGGGCTCTGGGTACTAGGGGGTGTCTGGGGGCTGCTGCTAACCATGATCCTTCTCTCTGGTCAACTTGTACCAGAGTCCTGGCTCCTAGGTCACCAGGTCACCAAGTCCATTCCCCAGTCACGTGCCCTGTCACTGTGATAACTTTCTGTCCACTTAGCAAACACTGTTAGTGTGAATTCACAGAATTTACTTTTCTCCTCTTTTGAAAACTGCAGGAACTTTCGGTTCCGTTTGGAAAATTTTTGCCCCCAGTCCTTGTCCTAGATCTGCGGGGGTGAGGGAGGTGGGAAGGGAGTCAGCACTGCCACACGATGGTCTTTTCCACAGCGTTCTGAACTCATTCTTTCTGAAATCCGGTGTCATTGAGACCGTTGTTAATCCAGAGTCACTGTATGGAAAGACAAGGAGTGATTCCAGATGGACAGTGGGTCAAATGAGATCAGCCATTCTCCCTGTGAGGAGGGGCTCCCATTAGCTGCTCTCCCCAGAGAGCTAAAGGAGGGAAGCTGCTCATACACTCCGTCCCTCTCTGCTCAGGATATTGGGGTTCAGCTTCCTGGGTCAGATGCTGCAGCCTCCATTGTGATCTGGGAGACCAGGCTTGGCAGCTGCTGCTCCCCCAGTGGGGCTCTGTGCTGGGAAGTGACCTTAATTAAAGCTTCTTCTCTGCCCGGCCCAGGGGATGACTTTCTGCAGCTGGTCCTAGCCCCCTAGGGCAGTCCTGGGCCCTGTTACTACTAAATTCTGAGCCAGAGTCTCCAGGTAACTGAAAGACCTCAGGGAATGTCCTAGGGTCTGGCAAGAAAGTGACTCTGCACAAACAACACCACCTCATTTCTCCTCCCATTAGCGGTTGCCAGGAGGAAATCCAGCCATGGGAGAGCAAAGCCCCCAGGAATGGGACTGTCCCAGCCAGAGGGGCAGGGAGAGAGGACAGGGGAAGGAGAGACTGAAAGGGGCAGTGGGAGAAATGAATGTGGGGGAGAGATTTCCAGCTCTCTAGTCCACCCAGACACATGTATTGCTGCATCCTGGGGCAGAACCACTTTCCAGTGAACAAAACAAGGATCAGACAGAGCAAAAGCCAGTTCCTGACTCCATATTCCCCCTGCTGGGGTGTGGCTGCCGTGGGGTCAGTGTCTGAGGGAATCCCCCACAGTGACTCCTTTGGTTCTGCTCTTTTCTAGCCTTGTGTTCAGAGAAGGGGTGAGGGGAGAGAGAAGGGAGGTTAAAAATGTGTCTGTGGACTTAGCCTGGCAGGAGGGGCCAGGTCTAAATTGTAATAAACAGATTGAGCATTTCCCAGCATGACAGAATCTAGGGTGTCTGTCTGCAGGGAAAGGGCCTGGGGGAATTGTGATGTGAAATTAACTAAAACCGGTTCTGAAACGCCCACAACTGCCCTTCTCCCCCAGACAGGCTGCAGAATGTTTTGCTCCAGCTCATCCCAGCCTGGCGTGGGACAGGGAAGAGAAATGGCTGCAGTGGAGTCAGTCCAGGTAGAGATTATCGGGGGGTTGCTGGTGGGTTCCTGCTGGAGGAAAGGGAGAGCAAATACACCAGAGGTGGGAAGGTTTGCAGAGTCTGGTTTGGAGGTTGGAGCGGGGCAGGAAATTCACAGCGTGGGGAAAGGAGGAGGCCAGGGTGTGGCAGACCTGCTGGGAGTTATTTACTAAGTGGCCTAGATTCTAGGAACAGACCCAGGAGGTTTGGAGGTGGAAATGCCCTAATTTGTGAAGAGAGAAAATAACCCACCTACATGGAGCTAGTCAAACTGACCAGACTCCTAGTGCTGGAGCCTGACCTCACTAACCATCAGCTGCTGTGAGATATAAAGGGGACACCCATGAGTCAGGCTTATTGGAGCTGCCTCTCCCTTCATATCCCACTCCTCACAATGAGGAGGGTGTTGGGCATCCTACCAGCGAGCTCTCCCTGGACCCTGCTAGGGGCTCCAGATCCTGTATCAGTCAGTGGCTAGTAGGGGGGTGATGGATATGCTGGGAGAGATAAGGGGCTCTCTCTTCATCCCCTCACCCTGGCAATTTGCTGGATACTCTGAGCCAGGTCGAGGTGGGACTCTCCTGACTATGATCCACCCAGAGCTTCCATTTGATTCACTCTTCTCTGCCACAAATAGTGGGGCTGTGAGTGGGGCAGCAAGTCCTTAGTGTTGGACTCTTACTCTTTCAGGGGCTGGTGACCTTCAAGGAGATGGCTATGTATTTCACCAGGGAAGAGTGGGCTCTGCTGGACCCCACTCAGAGAGCCCTCTACTGGGATGTCATGCAGGAGAACTATGAGACTGTGACCTCGCTGGGTAAGGGTTCCTGTCCCTTCTGTTCTTGGAAGGGGAAATGAAGAGTGAAGGTTCACGCCACCCCCACAATGCCATCTGTACCCTGTCCTGTTTCAGCATCACCCCAATAGGCCAGTGACACACATAATACCAGAGACCCTCCTCTGCTGCAGAACACTTTGGGAACAGAGCACAGGAGCCGTATTGCACAGTGTCAAATATCTCCTGTTTGCTCAAGTGAAACTGGGGGTTAGGTCTGGCATAACTGTCCCATACCCCTAATCATTTTTCTTGCCCTTTTCTGAACCTTTTCCAATTCCAATATATTCTATTTTTGAGATGGGGTGACATGTGCATGCAGTATTCAAGATGTGGGTGTATCATGGATTTATTTGCTGTTTTTACAAATATGATCTATGAGATATTCTGTCATATCTATCACTTTCTTAATTATTTCCTACATTGTTCACTTTTTTTCACTGCTGCTGCACATTGAGTGGATGTTTTCAGAGAACTATCCACAGTGACTCCAAGATCACTCTCTTGAGTGGAAACAACTAATTTAGACCCCATCATTTTGTATGTATAGTTGGGATTGTGTTTTCCAATGGGCTGCACTATGTGCTATCCTGTCATCTAGTACTGCTAAGATCCTGGATTCAGTAATATCCCTGCCCTTCCTGTTCCCTTTCTCCACCGAACCCCGCCAGCCCATGCTTCCTGTTCCCAGCTTCCCCAGGATTCTCGCACTGTCTCTGAACCTCTCTGTCAGCAAGAAGCAGTGCCAGGGACACTTGCCCTCTGTCTGGAGTCTTCGATTTCTGGGACATGGATTTACTTTCTCTGTGTTGTAAGAGGCTCTGTCATAATGAGTGTCTGTGATGTTACCCAGAGTACAATCTGGACTGTTAAATAGCTGTACCTCAGTCCTCCAGCATGGGGTGCCTTTTCCACTGTTTTCCCGCGAGAACAGCCCCTCTTGGCCAATTAACACACAGTCTCCAGCATGTAACTCACTCCCAGCTACACAGTATTGAGTGCTGCTAGACAGCCACTCATGAATTACACCTCAGGAGAAAACCAGCAAATTCTCAAGTGCCCAACTTTCCCCCAGAAATGTGCATCTTGCACTGTCCAGCACGCTACTGAACGACCCAAGCTCATATGAAGTCTGTCATTTCATCAGCGGAAAATGACATGCACCAGCTTGTTATCCCAAACAGAGTTTCCAACACACTTCAATCCACACATACTGGTTAGATGAACAATAAACCAAGATTGTTAACTACCAAAAACTAAAACTAGGCCCAGTCCATGAAAGGGGCACTCCCAGGAGAGACTGTATAAAGGCTGGAACATGAAACACCTTTGTAAACCTGAGACAGCTGCCTTGGGGACAATGACAGGGAGAATCCCCCAAAGTGACTCCTTTGTTTCTGCTCTTCTCTGGCCTCCGATTGTTCCTTCCAACGTGGAGTACTTTGCACTTGTCTCTACTGAATTTGATCCTATTTACTTCAGATCATTTCTCCCGTTTGTCCAGATCATTTTGAATTTTAATCCAATCCTCCAAAGCACTTACAACCCCTCCCAGCTTGGTGTTGTCCGCAAACTTGATACGTGTAAGAGAGAGACTGTTACTGGGAGGGTTTCCCCATGTGTCAGAGGGTTACACCCTGGTGGGAGGGGGCTAGGCCTGTACTGGAATAAGGTCACTCTGTGCTTCACAGTGTGCTAGAACCTAGAATGTGCATTAGCAGGGGAAAAGCTGGGGGGAATCGGCTTGTGGAATGGACAAAAGCCTAGTCTGAATTCTCACACCTTGCCCTTTTCACCCCGGCAGGCCAGAGAATAACATCCATGTTTCGCTGCAGATCATCTCGTCCTCCCAGGGGCAAGGAAATGGCTGCAATGGAGCTGGCTCAGGTAAGAGATTATCAGGGTGGCGGGCTCTGCTTGGAGGTTGAGGAGCAGTAAATGCATAAGAGGGTGGGAATTGCTAGAGGTGGTGGGAAGCAGGAAATATCTCGGGTGGAGAAAGGGAGGGGACAGCATGTGACAAACCTGCTGAGACTTGTGTAGTGTAGGGCGTGATGGGTTGTCACCCCCAGGAGGCAGTTTGTGGAGCTTCTGGGAACTGCTGTGTCCTCTAACCCTCACGCTGGGCTGGCCCTTCTCACACTGCTTTGCTGGAGATTTCGCCAGCCTCTCCAGGGCCTGTTATCACCCAACACAACAGCAGGTGGCGCCATGCAGCCAACTAAGCTACCTGAGTGCGTTACCTAAGCCACTCAAGGACAGATAGAAGACAAGAGCCAATTTCCCACTCCCCAACCTTGCACACTTGCTGTAGTATAAATCCAGAATGATACCATCTTATAGTGCACAGGGATCTCTATAATACAAGCTCATTAATGTAGTTCCCCTTCCCCTCGATATGGGACAGATGTGCACAACAAGCTGAGATTTTCCCCAGACACTTCACTCAAAATACGCTGGTTAAGATAAAGCATCAAACAAGTTTATTAACTGCAGAAAGATAGATTAAGTGATTATAAGTGATAACAAACAGATCAAAGCAGATTATTTAGCAAATAACCAAAACTCAGACTAAGCCTAACATACTAGATGGATAGAATTTGAATTAGCAATTTCTCACCCTGACTGATGGTACAAGCAGTCCCCCAAGTTTCCATACACAAGCTAGAAATCTCTTGATCCTGGGAGCAGCACTTCCCCCACATCCGTTTTTGTTTCTCAGGTGTTTCCAGAAGTTCTCTTGTGTGGAGAATGAGGCCAAGAGATGATGTCACACCCCACCTTATGTAGCTTTTCCATATGGTGGGAACCTTTTGTTCCAAACTCAGTTCCTAGTCCAGTTTGTGGAAAAATACAGGTACTAAAATGGAGTTTAGTGTCATGTGGTCTGGTCACAGGCCCTGCTGAGTCATAGTAGCCATGACTCATAGGCTGGCTGAAACATTCACAGGAAGGCTAAGCTCTTCCACAGTCCATTGTCTTTGTTGAGCCATCAGCACTGTCTGGCTTCTTCATTGTTGTACCTGAAAGGCTCATTGTGGGTGTTACCCAGAGTAAGCACATTTGAAATACAGATACAGAGTCAATATCCATAACTTCAGATACGAACATGATATGTGCACACAAATAGGATAATCATATTCAGCAAATCAGAACTTTTCCAGTGACACCACACATGATGCATCTTCTACAAAATAGATCATAATTATGTCCTAATCATATTATAATCATACCACTATGATGAATATGGGGGTGTAGTGTCAGATAGGTCCTAATTTCAAGGCACAGGAGTTGGGAATGGAACTTCCCCTCTTTGTGGAACAGGAAATAACCCTCCAGCCAGGGCTGGGACAACTTCCCAGACTCTCAGCGATGGAGCCTGAATCTACTGACATTTCATTAATTACCACCAACCCCAATCTTTGTGGCAACTGTAAACTTTATCAGTGATGATTTTGTACTCTCTTCTAAGTCATGGATAAGAATGTTAAATAGCACAGGGCCAAGAACCAATCCCTGCAGGAACCTGCTAGAAAGAAATCCACTCGATCATGGTTCCCCATTTACTATCAGAGTTTTTAATCTATTTAATGTATGCCGTGTTTATTTTGTATCATTCTAGTTTTTTTTAGTAAAAATATTGTGCTAATCAAGTCATGTCCCTTACGGAAGTTTAGGTATATTACATCAATACTATTAGCTGCAACCAAACTTTTGATCTCATCCAATAAGGATATCCCGTTAGTTTGATAGGCTCTATTTTCTCTAAACCTTTGTTAATGGGCACTACAATTCTGACCTTCTAACTTCTATTCTTTATGATTGACTTCCCCTTTCTTCCATATATTTTATTTGGAGAGTGCTTGGATTCCTACCAGGGAGCCACTATCAGGGTCCAGAGACAGCCCCATCTCCTATATTAAGCTCTGGCTAGTAGCTATGTGATAAATGTGAAGACCCTGCTTCTGTCTGTCAGATGGGAGACACAAAGGTTCTCTCTTTCTACCCTCTGATGCCTCCTGGCTGCTGTAAGCAAGGTGGGGTGGGACTCTGTTAACATGTGCCTCCCGGAGCTTCCATTTCCCTGGTGCTGCTGTTCCGTGAATAGTGGGGTTGTGAGTGGGTCAGCAGGTACTGAGTATTGGACTCCTGCTCTTTCAGGGGCCGGTGACCTTCGAGGAGGTGGCTGTGTATTTCTCCAGGGAAGAGGGGACTCTGCTGGACCCCACTCAGAGAGCCCTCTACAGAGATGTCATGCAGGGGAACTATGAGACGATGGTCTTGCTGGGTAAGGATTCCTGTCCCTTCTGTTCTTGGAAGGGGAAATGAAGAGTGAAGGTTCATGCCACCCCCACAATGCCATCTGTACCCTGTCCTGTTTCAGCATCACCCCAATAGGCCAGTAACATACATACTACCAGAGACCCTCCTCTGCTGCAGAACACTTTGGGAACAGAGCACAGGAGCAGCATCACACAATGTCAAATATCTCCTCTTTACTCAAGTAAAACTGGGGTTAGGTCCAGCATAATGAACAGAAGCTTCCTACCCCCAGCCTTCTCTCAAACCCTGAGCCTTCTCTACCCAAACCAGAATGTGCTTGGGGTGTAACAAGCAGGCGGCTGGAGTCAGAGCTGCCAGTCCAGGGTTACTTATCATACAGACACTCAGTGCGTCCTTGAACGCTGGCTGGGAGTATCCAGACAGGGGAGCTCCAGCAGCAGAACACTGAATCTCACCCAGGATTACAGATGACACAACTCCTCGCTGATCTGGATTGCACCCCAGCATGTGAAAATGGCCTAGGTTGGTAGTGACATTTCTTGAGACATGGAGAGTCTTGCTCCCATATCACCAGGTGTAATAAAAATAACAGGAAAGGCCAAATATGGAAAACTGATTGTTCAGCTTGCTTTTGACCTGCATCATATTTTGCAATATATTCCAAATAAGGAAATTAACGTGCAACGTATGTGTCATTGTTTGTGGTTTTAAGCTGTAAAAGGCTTGTGTGATTTTTAGCTCAGGAACAGTATTCCAATAGCTGTCGCCCCCTGCGTGCTTGTAACCAAGAAAAGAGCCTCAGGCTGAGCTGATTCAAATATTAATCCTGTGGTCGTTTTCCACAACAGCCTCAATAGGTCCCTGTGATGGAATGTAAGGCTACATCTAGACTACCCACCGTATCGGCGGGTTAAAATCGATTGCTCGGGGATCGATATATGGCGTCTCATCTAGACGCCATATATCGATCCCCGAGCGCGCTTATATCGATTCCGGAACAACACCAACCCCAACGGAGTTGCTGATTTGACAGGGGGAGCCGCGGACATCGATCCCGCGCGGTGAGGATGGGTGAGTAATCCGATCTTAGATATTCGACTTCAGTTACGTTATTCACGTAGCTGAATTTGCGTATCTAAGATCGATTTCCCCCCGTAGTGTAGACCAGCCCTTAATGTCTTCACACCTTCCCCCTGCAGGAGAATGGCTGTTTGACCAGCTGTTTGCCTTGCTGTCTCTGAGGAACTGGTCTGTGGGTGTTCCCCAGAACTGTAACTTTTTCAGTAATATCATACTGTAAAATCTCACAATTTTACATACAGTGTTACTACACATTTTAACAGGAGGATAATATTCAGTAGGTTATGCGTTTTCTAATGATACCTCACAAGCCATACTGGGTACAAAATTGATCATAATTTTCTAGAAGAGTGAACACAGGGGTACAGATTGACACAGTGTCTGTGTGTGTGTTCCCAGCAGATATGTGGGTATTTCAATCCCTCATAAGCACAATGTTTGGCATCTTCAAGGACCTGGGGAACTGGTCCTGGGAATTCACTAGTTTAGCAAGTGTGAGACTGCATGAAATTGTGAGACACTTTGGTATTAATAATAAAATAATATAATCTGATAAAATTGCAATGAATCATGCTAGGTATGCCATGTAAAGTGTCAGTGAAAATGTTATGATTTGCCAAGTATGATAATTTTGTTTCTATGTTTCTATCACCTTTGTATTGTGAGTTACAGATATGTAAGGTATATCTGTATTTCCAGACTTGTGCAGTTTTTCTGGGTGACACCCCCAGACATATTGGCATCAACATTGCCTAGCATGTTTGATGGCCCATTGAGGGTCATCAGCTGTACAATGAACCTATGGACCAAGGGGATACACCTATTGAGTCAGCAAGACATGCCGGGGTTTGCCTGTGTAATGAAACCTCCAAAGCTTTTCCATGCCATGTGCTGTGAAGCTTGTGTTTGGGACACAGGAAGTACAAGCCACATGGCAAAAGGAATATAAAGCGCAGCTGCATCATCTCCATCTTGTCTTCAATCCCCCTTCCTACCTCTGGAGCAACTTCTCTACAAACTGAACCCTGGAACAAAGGACTGAATGACCCATCCAAGCTGTGGATGCGTTCCAGACAGACTTTCAAGCCAGCAACTCACCAATACTGCTAAGAACCTGATATATCCATTTTGGAATGTATCTGACTGCTTTTCCATTTAAATTCTTTCTGTCTTTCTTTCTTTTAAACCTTTAGTTTAGATGCTAAAGAATTGTCTGGAAGGATGGAATTTAACTTCATTCTTTCATTTGTTCTTTCTTCTAAACATTTAGTTTAACTGCTAAAGGATTGGCTGGCAGCATGGTATTTTGGATGAGATCCAAACCTGGGTAATGTGGCTAACCTTCTACCCACCCACTTCCTGGATCCAATTAGGATCACTCTCCTGCTGCCCTCTGGCCATGCTGTATCACAGTGAGCAGAGTTTTTAAATAACCTCTCACTGTACGGGACCTAGTTGCTGATTAGGAGTCAGAGAACTGTCATGCAATAAAGGGGGCCGTGTGATTTCTTTTTTCAGAGTCTCGTTAACCAGTGTGTGGGATCAGAAGCACAGTTTGTGACTGGTCAGTGAGTTTAACTTCAGTGTTAACCACCAGTATGGGGAGCATCTGCTCTCCCTTTTTCAGCCTGCTCTGACCTTGGCATTTTCAGTGAGGACTGCCCCAGGCACACTAGGTCACACTAAGCACTGAAGATAAATTAACAGAATGTTTTTGATGATCAAGTTGTATGAAATCAACTGAACTCCTTTGTTTTCTTTCATCTGAGCGGAGTTTCTGGTTTTCCAACGTGATATGATCTCCCAGCTGGAACAAGGGGAAGAGCCATGGGTCCCAGAGCTCCAGGGTTCAGAGGAAAGAGAGATCCTGAGATCTCCCCGCACAGATGAGGAAACATTAAACCAACTCAGAATCTGTAAGTGCCTGAAGGAAACATCTAGGATGCCCTACAAAGCTCTTGGGAAGTCTCTCAGTTCATTATTGTCCATAGCAGGGGTCGCATCCGCAGGGTAAATATAGCTCAAGGCTTCCTATAGATGCTAGCAGACACCGGGCAGTAGCTTTCTCCCTTCCCCCTGTGAAGTTGGATGGGATGTGAAGGCTGAATTGATCCCCTCCTCTCTCCTGTTGGGGGAGCTGAGTTCCTGATTTTTATTTGTCCTCTCTCCAGCACTTGTTTTGGTTTGGCCTTCCCCTTTCCATCCCTGTTTGAGGTTTCTGTCTCTATCACAGCAGGTGATGCAATGACGTGTGAGGTTCAGCACAGACCAGAAAAAGAGCAGGGAAACCAGCCAGGGGAGAAAATGGATAAATTTATTTCCTGTCAGGGAACTCAGAAGGGCCTTAAGGAACCAGAATACAGCAGGAAATCTGCAGGGAAAAGCAAAAAAACTATCATGTGCTGAGTGTGGGAAAATACTTTCCCTTACAGATCAGGCCTTTTCAACATCATGAGAATCCACAAACAGGTGAGACGGTCCCTGTGAATGCTAACTGAGTGCGGAAAAATTTCAGTCGCAGCTCGCACCTTATGGCATCAGAGAATCCCACAAGGAAGGAGATCCTATCGATATGCAGTGATGCACGGGAAAACTTTCAGTCGCAGCTCACACTTATTCGCATCAGAGAACCACACACAGGAGGGGTCCTATGAATGCACTGAGTGCGGGAAAACCTTCAATCGCAGCTCTCACCTTATTCAGCATCAGAGAATCCACACGAGCAAGAAGCCCCGCGAATGCCGTCAGCAGGCCTGCACAACTCGTAAAGTGGTGATGTAGAGAAATCTCTGTATTAACTATCTCTATAAATCTTTATAACGTTGCATTGTGTTATTTTGTATTAAGTATCTTTATCTTTATGACATTGCATCCGGCATGATGTTATTTTGTAATTCATATGACTTGGCATTGTGCCTCTCTATTTTCATACAACTTTGTATTAGATCCCTATATAGAAAATTGGTAGAAAACTTTGTATCAAATGTTATAGCCCCTAAGGATAGTATAGTTAAAGTAAAAGAAAACATGTGCCTTTTTGCTAGAAGCAGAATAAGATCTTCCCCCGCACTCTGTAATCAATTGCTCTATTGACTGAATGAGGTGTGAATGAGTGAGGCTTGGAAGACACCCACCTCCAGACAGCTACAACAGTTGAAGAGGGAATGGGAGCCAGAGCAAAGGACAATACAACTTGTCAAGTGGGCCCAATAAAGAAGAGCAGACATATTGATGGCCTCAGGGATTAGAAGCAAGCACCTTCTTAGAAAACACCCTCTTTGAGCAGCATTGGGACAACACCAAATAACCAACGGTCGCGGACCCAGATTTGAATCTGGTCTAGATTTCATAAGAGGGAAGCTGCTATAAATGCGAGGTGTCTTGCAGAAGGACCCCGGATCTCGTCTTGTCCACCATCGGACCATCGATTTGGATCGGTAGAGAGCCCGGCTCCACCCCTCCCCCATCTACCTCACCTGGCCAGTGCAGTTAAGGGGAGCAACTAGTTGGTAAACAACAGCAAGACGGAGTGTGTTTATGTCTGTGTGTGTGCGTGAATGCATGACTGTGATATATCTCTCATTTGCATATCATAGAGTATTTAATTGATACCTGTATTACTAAATAAATGTTGGCATTTTGCTACCCCCTGAACAAGGTTTTCCTGTACCAGTACTTGAGTAAAACAGCGAGGGCCACAATACTCCAAAGAAAACGCTGAGGACCGAAACCCTCCCCGGCCCTGCGGAAACACACCCCCCACTCATGACCTCCCAGCCTGGCGGAAA
>NW_026115085.1:3261777-3370027 GCF_025201925.1 Gopherus flavomarginatus
ATACAGTGAGGGAGGGGTGGACCCTGTGTAATAAACTCACACTGATCAGGCTTCTGATTAAGGCAAGATGGTATGATCCAGGGGTGCAAGGCTGCAGAGCTGTAGGGGGGGCGACTTTCTATCATTAGTGTTATGAGTGGCTGCAGAAGCATTCATGTAATTCAGTTGGCTGTGTCCCTACCTACGGATGTCTGTGTAAGTGCAATATCTGCCAGAGATTCACAGCTTGTCTCAGCATCACATGTGTGAGAGGGAGCCCAGGTGGTGGGACAAAGGGCTCAGGGGTGCCACTGTTCAGTTGCATCCCATAGATCCCATCACAGACTTTCAACAACCACAGCGGGTGCTCACTGAGACAGAGAGAGAGATGCCACAATAGTGATATCCAGTGCCAGCAGACATCAAACTATCAGAAATTCTGTGAACAGAGAAGACCCTGCTAGTGGAAAATGGCTTGTGAGGTATCATTAGAAAATGCATAACCTACTGAATATTATCCTCCTGTTAAAATGTGTAGTAACACTGTATGGAAAATTGTGAGATTTTACAGTATGATATTACTGAAAAAGTTACAGTTCTGGGGAACACCCACAGACCAGTTCCTCAGAGACAGCAAGGCAAACAGCTGGTCAAACAGCCATTCTCCTGCAGGGGGAAGGTGTGAAGACATTAAGGGCTGGTCTACACTACGGGGGGAAATCGATCTTAGATACGCAAATTCAGCTACGTGAATAACGTAACTGAAGTTGAATATCTAAGATCGGATTACTCACCCATCCTCACCGCACGGGATCGATGTCCGCGGCTCCCCCTGTCAAATCAGCAACTCCGTTGGGGTTGGTGTTGTTCCGGAATCGATATAAGCGCGCTCGGGGATCGATATATGGCGTCTAGATGAGACGCCATATATCGATCCCCGAGCAATCGATTTTAACCCGCCGATACGGTGGGTAGTCTAGTTGTAGCCTTACATTCCATCACAGGGACCTATTGAGGCTGTTGTGGAAAACGACCACAGGATTAATATTTGAATCAGCTCAGCCTGAGGCTCTTTTCTTGGTTACAAGCACGCAGGGGGCGACAGCTACTGGAATACTGTTCCTGAGCTAAAAATCACACAAGCCTTTTACAGCTTAAAACCACAAACAATGACACATACGTTGCACGTTAATTTCCTTATTTGGAATATACTGCAAAATATGATGCAGGTCAAAAGCAAGCTGAACAATCAGTTTTCCATATTTGGCCTTTCCTGTTATTTTTATTACACCTGGTGATATGGGAGCAAGACTCTCCATGTCTCAAGAAATGTCACTACCAACCTAGGCCATTTTCACATGCTGGGGTGCAATCCAGATCGGCGAGGAGTTGTGTCATCTGTAATCCTGGGTGAGATTCAGTGTTCTGCTGCTGGAGCTCCCCTGTCTGGATACTCCCAGCCAGCGTTCAAGGACGCACTGAGTGTCTGTATGATAAGTAATCCTGGACTGGCAGCTCTGACTCCAGCCGCCTGCTTGTTACACCCCAAGCACATTCTGGTTTGGGTAGAGAAGGCTCAGGGTTTGAGAGAAGGCTGGGGGTAGGAAGCTTCTGTTCATTATGCTGGACCTAACCCCAGTTTTACTAGAGTAAAGAGGAGATATTTGACATTGTGTGATGCTGCTCCTGTGCTCTGTTCCCAAAGTGTTCTGCAGAAGAGGAGGGTCTCTGGTAGTATGTATATTACTGGCCTATTGGGGTGATGCTGAAACAGGACAGGGTACAGATGGCATTGTGGGGGTGGCATGAACCTTCACTCTTCATTTCCCCTTCCAAGAACAGAAGGGACAGGAATCCTTACCCAGCAAGACCATCGTCTCATAGTTCCCCTGCATGACATCTCTGTAGAGGGCTCTCTGAGTGGGGTCCAGCAGAGTCCCCTCTTCCCTGGAGAAATACACAGCCACCTCCTCGAAGGTCACCGGCCCCTGAAAGAGCAGGAGTCCAATACTCAGTACCTGCTGACCCACTCACAACCCCACTATTCATGGAACAGCAGCACCAGGGAAATGGAAGCTCTGGGAGGCACATGTTAACAGAGTCCCAACCCACCTTGCTTACAGCAGCCAGGAGGCATCAGAGGGTAGAAAGAGAGAACCTTTGTGTCTCCCATCTGACAGACAGAAGCAGGGTCTTCACATTTATCACATAGCTACTAGCCAGAGCTTAATATAGGAGATGGGGCTGTCTCTGGACCCTGATAGTGGCTCCCTGGTAGGAATCCAAGCACTCTCCAAATAAAATATATGGAAGAAAGGGGAAGTCAATCATAAAGAATAGAAGTTAGAAGGTCAGAATTGTAGTGCCCATTAACAAAGGCTTAGAGAAAATAGAGCCTATCAAACTAACGGGATATCCTTATTGGATGAGATCAAAAGTTTGGTTGCAGCTAATAGTATTGGTGTAATATACCTAAACTTCCGTAAGGGACATGACTTGATTAGCACAATATTTTTACTAAAAAAATCTAGAATGATACAAAATAAACACGGCATACATTAAATAGATTCAAAACTCTGATAGTAAATGGGGAACCATGATCGAGTGGATTTCTTTCTAACAGGTTCCTGCAGAGATTGGTTCTTGGCCCTGTGCTATTTAACATTCTTATCCATGACTTAGAAGAGAGTACAAAATCATCACTGATAAAGTTTACAGTTGCCACAAAGATTGGGGTTGGTGGTAATTAATGAAATGTCAGTAGATTCAGGCTCCATCGCTGAGAGTCTGGGAAGTTGTCCCAGCCCTGGCTGGAGGGTTATTTCCTGTTCCACAAAGAGGGGAAGTTCCATTCCCAACTCCTGTGCCTTGAAATTAGGACCTATCTGACACTACACCCCCATATTCATCATAGTGGTATGATTATAATATGATTAGGACATAATTATGATCTATTTTGTAGAAGATGCATCATGTGTGGTGTCACTGGAAAAGTTCTGATTTGCTGAATACGATTATCCTATTTGTGTGCACATATCATGTTCGTATCTGAAGTTATGGATATTGACTCTGTATCTGTATTTCAAATGTGCTTACTCTGGGTAACACCCACAATGAGCCTTTCAGGTACAACAGTGAAGAAGCCAGACAGTGCTGATGGCTCAACAAAGACAATGGACTGTGGAAGAGCTTAGCCTTCCTGTGAATGTTTCAGCCAGCCTATGAGTCATGGCTACTATGACTCAGCAGGGCCTGTGACCAGACCACATGACACTAAACTCCATTTTAGTACCTGTATTTTTCCACAAACTGGACTAGGAACTGAGTTTGGAACAAAAGGTTCCCACCATATGGAAAAGCTACATAAGGTGGGGTGTGACATCATCTCTTGGCCAGTTAATAAACTTGTTTGATGCTTTATCTTAACCAGCGTATTTTGAGTGAAGTGTCTGGGGAAAATCTCAGCTTCTTGTGCACATCTGTCCCATATCGAGGGGAAGGGGAACTACATTAATGAGCTTGCATTATAGAGATCCCTGTGCACTATAAGATGGTATCATTCTGGATTTATACTACAGCAAGTGTGCAAGGTTGGGGAGTGGGAAATTGGCTCTTGTCTTCTATCTGTCCTTGAGTGGCTTAGGTAACGCACTCAGGTAGCTTAGTTGGCTGCATGGCGCCAGCTGCTGTTGTGTTGGGTGATAACAGGCCCTGGAGAGGCTGGCGAAATCTCCAGCAAAGCAGTGTGAGAAGGGCCAGCCCAGCGTGAGGGTTAGAGGACACAGCAGTTCCCAGAAGCTCCACAAACTGCCTCCTGGGGGTGACAACCCATCACGCCCTACACTACACAAGTCTCAGCAGGTTTGTCACATGCTGTCCCCTCCCTTTCTCCACCCGAGATATTTCCTGCTTCCCACCACTTCTAACAATTCCCACCCTCTTATGCATTTACTGCTCCTCAACCTCCAAGCAGAGCCCGCCACCCTGATAATCTCTTACCTGAGCCAGCTCCATTGCAGCCATTTCCTTGCCCCTGGGAGGACGAGATGATCTGCAGCGAAACATGGATGTTATTCTCTGGCCTGCCGGGGTGAAAAGGGCAAGGTGTGAGAATTCAGACTAGGCTTTTGTCCATTCCACAAGCCGATTCCCCCCAGCTTTTCCCGTGCTAATGCACATTCTAGGTTCTAGCACACTGTGAAGCACAAAGTGACCTTATTCCAGTACAGGCCTAGCCCCCTCCCACCAGGGTGTAACCCTCTGACACATGGGGAAACCCTCCCAGTAACAGTCTCCCTCTCTTACACCTATCAAGTTTGCGGACAACACCAAGCTGGGAGGGGTTGTAAGTGCTTTGGAGGATTGGATTAAAATTCAAAATGATCTGGACAAACGGGAGAAATGATCTGAAGTAGATAGGATCAAATTCAGTAGAGACAAGTGCAAAGTACTCCACGTTGGAAGGAACAATCGGAGGCCAGAGAAGAGCAGAAACAAAGGAGTCACTTTGGGGGATTCTCCCTGTCATTGTCCCCAATGCAGCTGTCTCAGGTTTACAAAGGTGTTTCATGTTCCAGCCTTTGTACAGTCTCTCCTGGGAGTGCCCCTTTCATGGACTGGGCCTAGTTTTAGTTTTTGGTAGTTAACAAGCTTGGTTTATTGTTCATCTAACCAGTATGTGTGGATTGAAGTGTGTTGGAAACTCTGTTTGGGATAACAAGCTGGTGCATGTCATTTTCCGCTGATGAAATGACAGACTTCATATGAGCTTGGGTCGTTCAGTAGCGTGCTGGACAGTGCAAGATGCACATTTCTGGGGGAAAGTTGGGCACTTGAGAATTTGCTGGTTTTCTCCTGAGGTGTAATTCATGAGTGGCTGTCTAGCAGCACTCAATACTGTGTAGCTGGGAGTGAGTTACATGCTGGAGACTGTGTGTTAATTGGCCAAGAGGGGCTGTTCTCGCGGGAAAACAGTGGAAAAGGCACCCCATGCTGGAGGACTGAGGTACAGCTATTTAACAGTCCAGATTGTACTCTGGGTAACATCACAGACACTCATTATGACAGAGCCTCTTACAACACAGAGAAAGTAAATCCATGTCCCAGAAATCGAAGACTCCAGACAGAGGGCAAGTGTCCCTGGCACTGCTTCTTGCTGACAGAGAGGTTCAGAGACAGTGCGAGAATCCTGGGGAAGCTGGGAACAGGAAGCATGGGCTGGCGGGGTTCGGTGGAGAAAGGGAACAGGAAGGGCAGGGATATTACTGAATCCAGGATCTTAGCAGTACTAGATGACAGGACAGCACATAGTGCAGCCCATTGGAAAACACAATCCCAACTATACGTACAAAATGATGGGGTCTAAATTAGTTGTTTCCACTCAAGAGAGTGATCTTGGAGTCACTGTGGATAGTTCTCTGAAAACATCCACTCAATGTGCAGCAGCAGTGAAAAAAAGTGAACAATGTAGGAAATAATTAAGAAAGTGATAGATATGACAGAATATCTCATAGATCATATTTGTAAAAACAGCAAATAAATCCTTGATACACCCACATCTTGAATACTGCATGCACATGTCACCCCATCTCAAAAATAGAAATATTGGAATTGGAAAAGGTTCAGAAAAGGGCAACAAAAATGATTAGGGGTATGGGACAGTTATGCCAGACCTAACCCCCAGTTTCACTTGAGCAAACAGGAGATATTTGACACTGCAATACGGCTCCTGTGCTCTGTTCCCAAAGTGTTCTGCAGCAGAGGAGGGTCTCTGGTATTATGTGTGTCACTGGCCTATTGGGGTGATGCTGAAACAGGACAGGGTACAGATGGCATTGTGGGGGTGGCGTGAACCTTCACTCTTCATTTCCCCTTCCAAGAACAGAAGGGACAGGAACCCTTACCCAGCGAGGTCACAGTCTCATAGTTCTCCTGCATGACATCCCAGTAGAGGGCTCTCTGAGTGGGGTCCAGCAGAGCCCACTCTTCCCTGGTGAAATACATAGCCATCTCCTTGAAGGTCACCAGCCCCTGAAAGAGTAAGAGTCCAACACTAAGGACTTGCTGCCCCACTATTTGTGGCAGAGAAGAGTGAATCAAATGGAAGCTCTGGGTGGATCATAGTCAGGAGAGTCCCACCTCAACCTGGCTCAGAGTATCCAGCAAATGCCAGGGTGAGGGGATGAAGAGAGAGCCCCTTATCTCTCCCAGCATATCCATCACCCCCCTACTAGCCACTGACTGATACAGGAGATGGAGCCCCTAGCAGGGTCCAGGGAGAGCTCGCTGGTAGGATGCCCAACACCCTCCTCATTGTGAGGAGCGGGATAGGAAGGAAGAGGCAGCTCCAATAAGCCTGACTCATGGGTGTCCCCTTTATATCTCACAGCAGCTGATGGTTAATGAGGTCAGGCTCCAGCACTAGGAGTCTGGTCAGTTTGACTAGCTCCATGTAGGTGGGTTATTTTCTCTCTTCACAAATTAGGGCATTTCCACCTCCAAACCTCCTGGGTCTGTTCCTAGAATCTAGGCCACTTAGTAAATAACTCCCAGCAGGTCTGCCACACCCTGGCCTCCTCCTTTCCCCACGCTGTGAATTTCCTGCCCAGCTTCAACCTCCAAACCAGACTCTGCAAACCTTCCCACCTCTGGTGTATTTGCTCTCCCTTTCCTCCAGCAGGAACCCACCAGCAACCCCCCGATAATCTCTACCTGGACTGACTCCACTGCAGCCATTTCTCTTCCCTGTCCCACGCCAGGCTGGGATGAGCTGGAGCAAAACATTCTGCAGCCTGTCTGGGGGAGAAGGGCAGTTGTGGGCGTTTCAGAACCGGTTTTAGTTAATTTCACATCACAATTCCCCCAGGCCCTTTCCCTGCAGACAGACACCCTAGATTCTCTCATGCTGGGAAATGCTCAATCTGTTTATTACGATTTAGACCTGGCCCCTCCTGCCAGGCTAAGTCCACAGACACATTTTTAACCTCCCTTCTCTCTCCCCTCACCCCTTCTCTGAACACAAGGCTAGATAAGAGCAGAACCAAAGGAGTCACTGTGGGGGATTCCCTCAGACACTGACCCCACGGCAGCCACACCCCAGCAGGGGGAATATGGAGTCAGGAACTGGCTTTTGCTCTGTCTGATCCTTGTTTTGTTCACTGGAAAGTGGTTCTGCCCCAGGATGCAGCAATACATGTGTCTGGGTGGACTAGAGAGCTGGAAATCTCTCCCCCACCTTCATTTCTCCCACTGCCCCTTTCAGTCTCTCCTTCCCCTGTCCTCTCTCCCTGCCCCTCTGGCTGGGACAGTCCCATTCCGGGGGGCTTTGCTCTCCCATGGCTGGATTTCCTCCTGGCAACCGCTAATGGGAGGAGAAATGAGGTGGTGGTGTTTGTGCAGAGTCACTTTCTTGCCAGACCCTAGGACATTCCCTGAGGTCTTTCAGTTACCTGGAGACTCTGGCTCAGAATTTAGTAGTAACAGGGCCCAGGACTGCCCTAGGGGGCTAGGACCAGCTGCAGAAAGTCATCCCCTGGGCCGGGCAGAGAAGAAGCTTTAATTAAGGTCACTTCCCAGCACAGAGCCCCACTGGGGGAGCAGCAGCTGCCAAGCCTGGTCTCCCAGATCACAATGGAGGCTGCAGCATCTGACCCAGGAAGCTGAACCCCAATATCCTGAGCAGAGAGGGACGGAGTGTATGAGCAGCTTCCCTCCTTTAGCTCTCTGGGGAGAGCAGCTAATGGGAGCCCCTCCTCACAGGGAGAATGGCTGATCTCATTTGACCCACTGTCCATCTGGAATCACTCCTTGTCTTTCCATACAGTGATTCTGGATTAACAACGGTCTCAATGACACCGGATTTCAGAAAGAATGAGTTCAGAACGCTGTGGAAAAGACCATCGTGTGGCAGTGCTGACTCCCTTCCCACCTCCCTCACCCCCGCAGATCTAGGACAAGGACTGGGGGCAAAAATTTTCCAAACGGAACCGAAAGTTCCTGCAGTTTTCAAAAGAGGAGAAAAGTAAATTCTGTGAATTCACACTAACAGTGTTTGCTAAGTGGACAGAAAGTTATCACAGTGACAGGGCACGTGACTGGGGAATGGACTTGGTGACCTGGTGACTAGGAGCCAGGACTCTGGTACAAGTTGTCCAGAGAGAAGGATCATGGTTAGCAGCAGCCCCCAGACACCCCCTAGTACCCAGAGCCCAGACCCCCCAGCCAGGGGCCCCAGACACCCCCCAGCCAGGATCCCATCAGATATTCCCTGGGACGCAGCCCCCAGAGTCCCTGGCCAGGGACCCCAGATACCCCTCAAAGCCCCACCGGCCAGAGAACCCCCACCACACCATGATTGCCACGTTGGGAATCCCAAAGGGTTCCCCCTACCAAGAGCCACCAGCAGCCAGGGACCCCCTCAAGGGACCCCCTACCCACTGGGAACTCAGTCCCTCACTGCCTGCCTAGGAACTTCCCCACCCTCCAGAACGATCTACCCTGACATTTGCCTGGGACCCTCTCCTCTGCCCAGTGTGACCCCCTGATGCTTTACAGTGCGACCCATCACTCTGCTTCCCTGGCATGCCCTCACCTAGTGCCAGGGATCCCCTCCCCCAGCTCTGTGCACTGGGCATGGCAACAAAACCAGGAACCAGCGGGGGAAGCACAGACAGAGCCCCTGGCACAGAACCAGGCTCCCTCTAACCCTCTGTCCCGCCTCCCCAAGAGACACCCACCCCCACTGTTCTGCAGCCACCAGGCCCCCAGCGATACCCACCTCCAGGACCCATAGCCTCAGGGATGGGCACATCAGAACCACCACCCCCGAAAACCCCAAACCTCCACAACCCACCAACCTGACTAGGGTACCCCCTGCCCAGCCACCCAGAGGCCTCCCCCTACCACAATGCCCCTTCAGCTGAAATCTCCCCACACAGACACCTTCCCTGCCCCTGCAAGTGTTACCTCACAGAGTGTGAGAAGTGGCTAGAAAGTTAACACCACCTCCTGCTGGCCAGTCACACAGGCAGAGGGAGCCTGGGGAGTGCTTCTTTAACAGGAGAATGGAAGGCCTGGAGGGCAAGAAAGATCCACGGGCTGTCACTAGCAAATAATGGCCACCATGGATCCACCCCAGAGGCGGCTGCATCTTAGCACATTGGGAAACAACCCATCATATTCAATTAGAAATAAAAAACTAGAGAGAAGTGGGGCAAATGTTTGCGGTATTTTATATCAATCTTTGAGACACGCAGAGAGAACCCTGTCACAAACGATATTTGATAACATGAGAGAAAACCACCAAGATCGGAGGGGATTTGATGTTGCTATTAAATAACTAGTGGAAAAGGGGGACTGTTGGACTGGATTTTATATGACTGTCCAATACATAAACAGAATGTGATGGTGCCCCCCGGCCACGTTGCAACCATTCACGTGAGCAGCTCAGAGCCCTTTGAGGAGCTGATTTAAGGGCAGGGGGGGAGCTGGAAGGCTCCCTGGACAATGGAAGGGGGCCGCAGGGGAATTGGGAAATGGGGTCTGGGCAGTCTCCATGGGGGATGTGCTCCTCCCTTCCCTTCCCTGCCCTGGCAGAGAACGGGAACCTCATCCCATCCCACTCCAGAGGGAGCCATGTTCTGGGGAATGACCCAGGGCAACAATTTCCCACCCAAACAAGGACAAATCGCTGCAGATGAAATGGGTGGGAAAATCCACCCCCCATCGGAGAGATTTTAAATTGACATTTGAGAAGTATGGAGAGAAAAGGGAAAATCAGAGGCAATTAGAGAGCTGATCATTGGCGGAGGGGAGAGGAGAATCTCCCTGGATTTTATAGCCACGTGTGATAATGAGAGAGAAAAGGGGAAAGCTTGAGAGAATGTGTGTGTGGGAGGAAGTGGCAAAAACAGGGACAGGATCCAGTTAACTCACCTCCCTCCCACCCCGGGAATGTCCTGGCTGCACAGAGACAGATCTACACCCCCACCCCAGTGACCTCCCCCACCTGCAACTCCGGCTTCTCCTCCCCCCTCGACACCTCCGCCCTCACACCAAAGGGGGGGGCTCTGCCAGCGCCTCACCCTGAGCTCAACTCCTGCTCCTCCCCCCAGCCCGGATTGTTCCCTTTAGCCCCCCACGAACCCTGCCTCCAGCTACCTGACCCCCCCCTACCCATCAATTTCCTGCTCTGCGCCCGCCCCTCCCACGCTCCCTGTCACTTCCCCGCCCCGCTCCAGCCCCGCCCCCAGCGCCCGGCGGAACGTTACCTCTGGTCCGGGCAGGGGGAAGGGCAGCGGCTTCAGCGGCTGTTACTGGGTATGCGCAGTGCCCGGGAGTAGCACATTGCTATGGGGAGGGATTTAATACACCGCCCCCCCCCAGCCTGGCCCGGGGTCCGCCCCTCCCCCCCACACGACGGCCGGGCCCCGGCCCCCGCATCCCAGCAGGGCGGGCGGGCGGATCCTCCTGCAGCTCCACTGGGGCTGAGACGCCTTCAAGGCTTCTCCCAGGCTCCCTGGGGCAGAGTCACTTTCCTGCCCCCCAGCGCCTCTCATTCCCCGGGGGCTCCGGGTCACAATGTCCCACCGCCCTTCCCCCGCCTGCAGCTCCAGCTTCTCCCCTCCCGCCCCCGCCAGCCACACCAAGGGGAACCCCCGGGCCCCAGTCTCTGTCCCCACCTGGATCCCAGCGGGGCCGGGGGCAGATCCTGGCTGCAGCTGAGAACAGCGGCTCGGGCAGCTCCAGCGCTGCTGGCAGCACGTGGAGAACCAGAAAGCAGCTGTTCACCCCGGGCTCGGTGTCACAATGTGCCAGAGCCCCGCCCCCAGGAGCTGCCCTGCCCATGGGCTGTGCCAGAGCCCCACCCCCAGGAGCTGCCCCGCCCCCGGGCTGTGCCAGAGCCCCGCCCCCAGGAGCTGCTCCGCCCCTGCTCTGTGCTGGAGCCCCACCCCCAGGAGCTGTTCTGCCCCCGCT
The DNA here is from genome assembly GCF_025201925.1 of Gopherus flavomarginatus. Taxonomy (NCBI): domain Eukaryota; kingdom Metazoa; phylum Chordata; order Testudines; family Testudinidae; genus Gopherus; species Gopherus flavomarginatus. The sequence continues at coordinate 3,272,731 of NW_026115085.1, forward strand.
CTGTGCCAGAGCCCCGCACCCAGGAGCTGCTCCGCCCCCACTCTGTGCTAGAGCCCCGCCCCCAGGAGCTGCCCTGCCCATGGGCTGTGCCAGAGCCCCGCCCCGAGGAGCTGCCCTGCCCCAGAGCTGAGCCAGAGCCCCGCCCCCAGGAGCTGTCCGCACCTGGGATGTGTCAGAGCCCCGCCCCCTGGAATTTCCCCATGTTGGGTCTCTGAGCTTTGTTCTCCTGCCGCCTTCTTCCCAGCACCCCCTGCTCCCTTCCTGTGTCTGCAAACACCCCCCCTCCCCCGGGGCCGGCTGCAGTGCTCGCTGAGGCTGACTCCAGTGGCTGAAGTTGCCTCCATCTCTGCTTCACCTGGAGGGGGAGAGACAAAGAGAGGAGATGGTCCCAGGGTGTGAAACCAGAATCAGGGGGCAAGGAGAGAAGGACTGTTTGGAAAGGTGGGGTTTTTTTGTGGGGGGGGGTGAGCCAGAGGGATTCAGAAGAAGTTGGGCAGCAGAGGCTCAGGGAAATTGAGGGGAACCTCCTGGGTGTCTCAGCGCTGCCCAGGGTTTGTACAGCACCTTGCATAATATGGGGTCTGATCTCAGTCATGGTCTGTGCAGCACCTGGGAGCTCTGATGTCTGTTTCCTGATCACAGGCTCTGGGAATGGAGAGAGGGAAACCTCAGCACCTGAAGGTTAATGCAGCCCTGTGTGCAACCCCTGCTAGGGTGATCCGACAGCAAATGTGAAAAATTGGGATGGGGGTGGGGTTAATAGGCACCTATATAAGAAAAAGACCCAAAAATCGGGACATCTAGTCATGCTAGTCCCTGCTGTTCTCATAAGGGGTCGGCTTAGAGAGGGTTTGGCTGCACTTGCAGCTGTGCAGCGCTGGGAGTTAAAGCTGTCTTCCTACAGCTGTTTAGGGAAAGCGCTGCAGTGTGGACACACTGACAGCTACCAGCACTCTGTCATGGCCACATTTGCAGCGCTGTTGGGAGTGGTGCATTATGGGCAGCTATCCCAGCATTCAAGTGGCTGCAATGTGCTTTTCAAAAGAGGAGAGTGGGGTGGAGTGTGACACGGAGCGTGGGGGAGACAGAGCGAGTGGATTTTTGGAGCTGACACTGTGTCAGCTCCCTGCCTGGCAAGTTCAATCCTCCTCCCCCACCCCTCTCTCATTCACTAAATGCAAATAGCCGCCTTTGTTCTTTTCCTCACAGACCAGATAAGCCGCTGATCCAAAACAGACCCCCCCTCCCCCGTGCCCACCCGGCTGCTTCTCTCCTCAAGCAAACACCAGCTGTGGGTGTTCCAAAGGGATCCCCCTGCCTCTGCTCATTCACTGCAAACAGTAACTATGTTTGGTTTTCAGATAAGCAGCTCCGGGAGCCTTGAGCTCACAGCAAAGCAAACAGAGGCATCACACCAAAACAAAGACCGTTATCTCTACTTAAAAGCATTATGGGAAGGTTCCGGAGGTCAGTGACAGCGTAGTAAGATTAATCACTGTTTACACTGGCACCCCAGCGCTGCATCACCAGCTCTGTTCTCTTTATTCCTCTGGTCGAGGTGGAGCACATGCAGCACTGTAGCCAGGGAGATACAGCGCTGTATGTGCCTTGCCAGTGTGGACGGGGAGTAAGTTACAGCGCTGTAAAGCCACCACCTGCACTGTAACTCTCCAGTGTAGCCAAGGCCTGAGTTGTAGTAATAATAGCAGCCAAGAATCCGGTGGCACCTTATAGACTAACAGACGTATTGGAGCATGAGCTGTCGTGGGTGAATACCCACTTCGTCAGATGCAACAATAGTCCCCTATGGGCTAGTGGTCAGGATTCCTGGTTTTCACCCAGGTGGCCTGGGTTCAACTTCTGGTGTGGGAAGAGTGCAGAGCTTTTGCCCAGAGTGGAGGCAGGAAATGAAAGGAACAGGAAGGGATCCTGCCAGCAGTGGAGTTAGACAGTGTAGGGAGGGGACCCCAGAAGTGGGGGTGGGGCAGTGGTTTGGGGGGAGATGAGGGAAGGATCCCAGCAGTGCGGGAAGTTGACAACCTGGAGAGCACAGGCCTGGAATGGGGACCTGGAAGAGTGAATGTGTCCCTCTAAACCCATCAACTGCAGACTAGGCAGGCTTGGAAGAATTGTGTATTTGTTGGTAAATGTCAATTTCTGTGTAAACACACAACCCAATGGCAAAATATTTCCATCAATAATCATCAAAATTGACAGATGGGCAAAGTAAGAAACATGCTGCTTGAGAACTTATCATGTTGTAGGAGCAGCAGTGATCTGTATGCTCTGTATAACCTGTATGCTCAAAAGGTCTGTTAAACTCCCCCAGCTTGTGTCTTTCCCGCTTTGAATGCCTGTGAAGTGGCTTTCCCACTCTCCTTTGTACCTCCAGTGAATGCCCTTCACCCGGCCCATCTGGCCAGTGGTTCGCTGTGTTACATTCTATTGCACCTCAGGGAGACTGATCTTCATCGCACTGTCCATCGCTGCGCTGTGGGACACTTACCTTAAAGGATCCTGACATCTCCACTGCCAGGCCTGTCCTGGGAGCGTGAGTATGAGTGTGACACCTTCCCCCATCCCTTCTTTTGAGCTTAGCTATCAAGCTAATAAATGTGCTGCTTTCTGCCAGACTCTGGGGGGGAGGGGCATTATTAGTCCTCTCTAAGCTTACTAACTGACCCAATTTTGGGTAACACAAGCAACATTGTTTGATCTGTTATTGTACCAAAGGGGGAGATGGTTGTCTATAAAGGAGAGTGAAGACTAAATGCCTCTGATGAGAATGGGATTTGAACCCATGCAGGCAGAGCATAATGGGGTAGCAGTCCATCACCTTAACCACTCGGTCACCTCATCTGAGCTGTCAAAAAACAGACAGGAGGAGAAATCTAAGGCCGGCAGAGATAGGGACACTAAGGAGTTTTTAAATACTAAGCGAAAGCAGGGTTTGAATGAGCTCCCCTCTCTCACCTAGTGAGGAGCTGGGGAAAGACTTCCGGAACAGACCGTGTTTGCATAGACACACCTACTCTGCCTAGCTATGCAGCATGATGGGGCCGCTTCCCCAAAATGACCAGTTTGGGATGGTCTTGGGTTACAAATGACTTTAGGATTGAGTGGAATGAAATGTTATTCTCCTTCCTGTATGAGTGAAGGGCAGCAGAACATACCTAGTCCGTCCTGATGGAGGGGTAGGTGAGAGAGGAATAGCTTTTATTGGACTGCAGAGAAGTGATTGAGGACGTCACCCTAAACCAGTGGTCCCCAAACATTTCACATTGTGCCCTCTTAGCCATGGCTGTGGCCCCTCGGAAGCCACGGTCAAGAACCGGGGCTGGGAGGAGTGGGGCTGTTGCTTGCTGGGGTGAGGGGTGCGGACAGGGGTAAAGGGGTCATAGACTCATAGACTCATAGGTCAGAAGGGACCAATCTGATCATCTAGTCTGACCTCCTGCACAAGGCAGGCCACAGAACCCCACCCATCCAATTTTATAACAACTCCTATCCCAGGACCGAGTTATTGAAATCCTCAAAAATGATTTGAAGACCTCAAGCTGCAGAGACACCACCAGCAAGCGACCCGTGCCCCACGCTGCAGGGGAAGGCAAAAAACCTCCAGGGCACCTGCCAATCCGCCCTGGAGGAAAATTCCTTCCCGACCCCAAATATGGCGATCAGCTAAACCCTGAGCATGTGGGCAAGAGTCACCAGCTAGCACCCAAGAAGGAATTCTCCGCAGCAACTCAGTACCCATCGTATGCAACATCTCCCCGCAGACCATTGAGCAGACCTGTCTGGTGGTAATTCAAGATCAATTGCCCAAATTAATGATCCTATCATAACATCCCCTCCATATACTTATCAAGCTTTGTCTTAAAGCCAGGAAAGTCTTGTGCCCCTACTACTTCCCTCGGAAGGCTATTCCAGAACTTCACTCCCCTAATGGTCAGAAACCTTTGTCTAATTTCAAGTCTAAACTTCCTAATATCCAGTTTATACCCATTCGTCCTCGTGGCTACATTAGTACTAAACTTAAATAATTCCTCTCCCTCCCTAACGTTAACCCCCTTGATATATTTATATAGGGCGAGCATATCCCCCCTCAGCCTTCTTTTGGCCAGGCTAAACAAGCCAAGCTCTTTGAGTCTCCTTTCATAAGGCAGTTTTTCCATTCCTCGGATCATCCTCGTAGCCCGTCTCTGAACCTGTTCCAGTTTGAATTCATCCTTCTTGAACATGGGACACCAGAACTGCACACAGTATTCCAGATGGGGTCTCACCAACGCCGTATACAACGGTACTAACACCTCCTTATCCTTGCAGGAAATACCCCGCCTGATGCATCCCAAAATCGCATTTGCTTTTTTAACAGCCGTATCACATTGGCGACTCATAGTCATCCTGCTATCAACCAGTACCCCAAGGTCCTTCTCTTCCTCCGTCGCTTCCAACTGATGCGCCCCCAACGTATATCCAAAATTCTTATTGTTAATTCCTAAATGCATGACCTTGCACTTTTCACTATTGTATTTCATCCTATTTCTATTACTCCAGTTTACAAGGTGGTTCAGATCTTCCTGAATAGTATCCCTGTCCTTCTCCGTGTTAGCAATACCCCCCAGCTTCGTGTCATCCGCAAACTTTATTAGCACATTCCCGCTCTTTGTGCCAAGGTCAGTAATAAAAAGGTTAAATAAGATCGGTCCCAAAACCGATCCTTGAGGGACTCCACTGGTGACCTCCTTCCAGTCCGACAGTTCACCTTTCAATACGACCCTCTGGAGTCTCCCCTTTAACCAGTTCCTTATCCACCTTACAACTTTCATATTCACTCCCAGCTTTTCCAATTTAACTAACAGCTCCGTGTGCGGAACCGTGTCGAACGCCTTACTGAAATCTAGGTAAATTATATCTACCGCATTTCCTTTATCTAAGTAATCCGTCACCTTCTCAAAGAAGGAGATCAGATTGGTTTGGCACGATCTACCTTTAGTAAATCCGTGTTGCAATTCGTCCCAATTACCATTGACCTCTATGTCCTTAACTACTTTCTCCCTTAAAATTTTTTCCAAGACCTTACATACTACAGACGTCAAGCTAACAGGCCTATAATTACCCGGATCACTCTTATTCCCTTTCTTAAAAATAGGAACTACATGAGCAATCCTCCAGTCATACGGCACAACCCCCGAGTTTATCGATTGCTTAAAAATTCTCGCTAACGGGCTCGCAATTTCACGCGCCAGTTCCTTTAATATCCTCGGGTGGAGATTGTCCGGGCCCTCCGACTTCGTTCCATCGAGCTGTTCAAGTACGGCCTCTACTTCAGTTGCAGTAATATCCACTTCCATATCCACATTCCCGTTTATCATCCCTCCATCATCGCAAGGTTCCTCACTAGTCTTATTAAAAACCGAGGCAAAGTACTTGTTTAGATGTTGGGCCATGCCTAAGTTATCCTTAACCTCCATTCCATCCTCAGTGTATAGCGGCCCCACTTCTTCTTTCTTTGTTTTCTTCTTATTTATGTGGCTGTAGAACCTTTTACTATTGGTTTTGATTCCCTTTGCAAGTTCCAGTTCAATGTGGCTTTTAGCCTTCCTCACTTTATTCCTACATGTTCTGACCTCAGCAAGGTAGCTTTCTTTACTGATCCTGCCTTCCTTCCACTCCCTGTAAGCTTTCTGCTTTTGTCTAATCCCCTCTCTGAGTTGCTTGCTCATCCAGTTTGGCCTACAACTCCTGCCCATGGTTCTTTTCCCCTTTCTCGGGATGCAGGCTTCCGACAGTCTCCGCAGCTGTGACTTAAAGTAATTCCAGGGCTCCTCCACATTTAAATCCACTAATTCCTCCGTCCAGTCCACTTCCCTAACTAATTTCCTTAACTCTTTAAAATTAGCCCTCGAGAAGTCAAAAACCCTAATCGCAGATCTACATTTGTTTATTCTTCCATCTAGTTTGAACTGAATCAGCTCATGATCACTCGAACCAAGGTTGTCCCCTACCACCATTTCTTCTACGAGGTCCTCACTGCTCACCAACACCAAGTCTAAAATGGCATCCCCTCTCGTAGGTGCTTCAACTACTTGATGAAGAAACCCATCCGCTATCACATCCAGAAAAATCTGACCCCTATTATTCGTGCAAGTACTCGTCCTCCAGTCTATATCTGGGAAGTTGAAGTCCCCCATAATCACACATTTCCCCTTTGTGTTTACTTCATTAAAGACATTAAAGAGGTCTCTATCCATATCCCAATCCGATCCCGGCGGTCTGTAGCACACCCCAAGCACTATCTCAGGGGAAGCTCTAGTTGCTTTTTTACCCAGCGTGATTTTTGCCCAGACGGACTCTGTCTTATCCATTCCATCGCATCTTATTTCGCTACATTTAATTTCATCATTGATGTACAAGGCTACTCCCCCACCTTTGCCTTTCTTCCTGTCTTTTCTGAACAGCACATAGCCTTCAATACCCGTGCTCCAGTCATGAGTACTATTCCACCAGGTTTCGGTAATACCTATAATATCCGGCTTCACTTCCTGCATGAGTAACTCCAGTTCCTCCATCTTGTTACCTAGGCTCCTCGCATTAGTGTACAAACCTTTTAATTTTAGGCGTTTGGCGTCAGTGACATTCTTTCCCCCGTCGTGCACAAACTTTCTACCACCAGCATCACCCGTTACTCTGGTTTCTACTCCACTATTCCTCCTTGGATCAAATCTTGGGGCCGCAAGGGTATCCCCGCTCACTTTGTTTACTTCCCTCTCCAGGTTATGTTCCGGCATGGAGATCTCCCGAACATTTCCCAACCAACTCCCCCAACTTTCTAGTTTAAAGCCCTCTTGATGAGGTCGGCAAGCCTCCATCCTAGAATTCTATTTCCCTCCTTGCTGAGATGAAGTCCATCCTGAGCAAACAGTTGTCTATCCGTAAATGCGTCCCAGTGACCGTACATCCCAAAGCCCTCCTTATAACACCACTCCCTGAGCCATCTGTTGATCGCCATAATCTTGTCACTCCTTCGTCGCCCCGCTCTAGGAACCGGCAGAATCCCACTGAAGATCACCTGAGCCTCGATGTCTTTAAGCCTCTTCCCCAGTCTGACATAGTCCTCCTTGATACAGTCCAGTGAGTAACTAGCCGTGTCGTTCGCTCCCACATGAAGGATAATCAACGGATTGTTTCCCGCTCCCGCTAAGATCGTATTCAGGCTCAAGTCCACATCCTGTATCTTAGCCCCCGGCAGACAGCACACTCTTCTGTTCTCCCGATCAGGTCTAGTTACAGGCCTGTCTACTCTTCTCAGTAGAGAGTCTCCAATCACATAGACTTGCCTTTTCCTGGTGACAATGCGATTCTCCGGTCTATCCCCCACAGCAGCTGGCTGTGATTCCTCCCAATTTGTATTCGCCCTCACAATCCTCCTAGGGCTCGTACTTGATGTTGCCTCCACTGACTGCTCCCCTGCATCTGCAGGACTAGCTGCTTGCCTCTTCTTCCTTGCCGTTACTCCTTCAGCAGCCTGCTGTGTTCCATCTTCATTTCCCAACTCAGCAAACCTATTCCTGAGTTCTATTTGTCCATCGCTGGCCCGTCTTATCCTCTGCCTGGTTCTCCTAGTGACATGCTTCCACCGTCCACTTTCCTCACCCAGCAGTCCCTCCTCAGAGTCCTTAGGTCCCGCTTTTGTCCGCTCGCCTGAGCTTGTCCCCTGTGCCTCATCTTGTCTGTGTTCCATCATCTGCTCAAATCCCCTTCTAAACTCAGCCAGAGTTTCCACTTGCATCTCCAGTCCCCTTACATTTTCGTCCAGCAGCTCTATCAGACGACACTTCATGCAGATGAAACTCCTTTCAGGTGCTCCCTCTAGGACCATGTACATGCCGCAGCTGCCGCACCCAGTCATCCTCAGTGTGTCTGCACCTGCTGCCTCTGCCTCCATCGTAGCGCTGCAACTCTGTGCCTGGCAATCCACAGCTCACACCGCACCGCAGGCCACCGACAAGCGCAGGGCTGCTGGCAGACCCCTGCCCCTTCCCTGGTCTCCCCTGCAACCTCCCCCTGGAAACTCCCACTGAAACTCCCCTGTTAGCCGCTCTGTTCGCCGCCTCCTGTGCCGCTGCCTGAGTGCCTGGCTCCTTATATAGGACCCCTAATCAGGTAAGCCCCGCCCCCAACTCAGGGCTCAGCCTCGCTCTCAGCACACAGCCCCTAGCAGCCTGCACACACACTCACTCACACACAAACACCACAAACTACAAAAACCACAAAAACCTGCTCCTCCAACAGCACTCCCACTGAAACTCCCCTGTTAGCCGCTCTGTTCGCCGCCTCCTGTGCCGCTGCCTGAGTGCCTGGCTCCTTATATAGGACCCCTAATCAGGTAAGCCCCGCCTCTCAGGCTGAGGGTGGGGTTGGGGAAGAGCTGTGGCAGAGTGGTGCTCCCTCCCTGCCCTCTATGTGGGCTGGCTCAGGTCCTGAGGTGCCCCCATGAATGTTCCTCTGTGTCCCCCTAGGAGTCGCACCCCACATTATGGGGACCACTGAACCCTACTCGCTAAGCCGGAGCTAGTGATGCCAAACCCCCGGGAAAGGGAGAACAAGTGTGGGGGCCCCAGCACCAGAACCATGCCCCTACCTTCTGTCTGTGGCTCTACCCCCTTCCACCCATGGCCCCATCCACTGTCACTTCTGTTCCACCCCTTCCCCCACCAGCCCCACCCTATCACTCCTTTACCCCTGCCCCGCTGTGGCCCTGAGACCAGAGAAGCTCTGTGCCCTTGCTGCAGCCCCCGGGCTGTAGCAGGGAGTGGGAGCTCCTCCAGCCCTGGGGCTGACATAGGGGAGACTTTTCAAGAGGGACCTAACTTGGCCAGGGCCCCTGATCATGGGCCCCACTGTCCCCTTGGCAGTGGAAGGTTTGGGGAGGCTGAGCCCCCTTGTCATAAACAGATAGCTAAGGGTTAATGTTCTTTTACCTATAAAGGGGTAACACCAGTAACCTAAAACACCTGACCAGAGGACCAATCAGGAAACAAGACTTTTTCAAATCTGGGTGGAGGGAAGTTTGTGTGTGAGTTCTTTGTTCTTTGTCTTGTGTCTGTGGCGTCTCGGCTATGAGAGTGATTTTTCTATCTCCTGCCTTTCTAATCTTCTGTTTCCAAGTTGTAAGTACAAAGATAATAAGACAATAAGTTTATATTGGTTTTTTTTTGTATTTACATGTGTGTAGTTGCTGGAATGTTTAAATTGTATTCTTTTTGGATAAGGATGTTTATTCATTTTTTTCTTTTAAGCAAATAACCCTGTATTTGTCACCTTAATACAGAGAGACCATTTTTATGTCTTTTTCTTTCTTTTTATATAAAGCTTTCTTTTTAAGACCTGTTGGATTTTTTCTTTAGTGGGGACTCCAGGGAATGGAGTCTGCAGCTCACCAGGGAATTGGTGGGAGGAAGAAGTCAGGGGGAAAATCTCGTTGTGTTAGATTTACTAGCCTGACTTTGCATACCCTCTGGGTAAGGGGGAAGAGAGATTAGCTATCTTGGTACTTCTATTTCCAGGACTGGAAACAGGGAGGGGGGAGTCCCTCTGTTTAGATTCACGGAGCTTGCTTCTGTATATCTCTCCAGGAACCCAGGGAGGGAACACCTGGAGGGGAGGAGGGGGAAGGGAAATGGTTTATTCCCCTTTGTTGTGAGACTCAAGGCATCTGAGTTTGGGGGTCCCCCGGGGAAGGTTTTCGGGAGACCACAGCGAGCCAGGCACTGTATAAATCCCTGGCTGGTGGCAGCTTTACCAGGTCCAAGCTGGTAACTAAGCTTGGAGGTTTTCATGCTAACACCCATATTTTGGACGCTAAGGTCCAAATCTGGGAAAAAATGTTATGACACCCCTCCCCCCTGAGCCTCCATTACGAGCCGCCCAGGCTACCACTGCTCAGTGTGTGGCCAGTCTCTGTGTTTTCTGCTGCTCGTTCTGGGGAGCCTGGCCGGCCTTAGGGGTGGTGCCCCCCGATAGCCGCCCAGGGCTCCAGGGGTCAAAGGGCACCGTGTGGCAGTGCAAAGGTGCTCACTGCTCTCCCCTGCCCCAATGCTCCTCCAGGGGTCCATAGAGGTTTGAGGGGAGTAAGGAGCAACCCTATGTGCTCCATGCGTCCTGGTCACTTTTCCCACTTGGGCTGTGCTGTGAGGGGAGCATCAGAAGCTGCTGCTCTCTGCCCTCCCGCTATGCAGCCTGGCTGAGGAAAGTGACCTGGATGCAGGGAGCTCGGATGATCTCACTTCTTGCCCCCACATCCCCTAGGGGTGCCCAGATGAGCAGCGTTCCAGGGAGGAGTGGGGGGCAGCAATGCCAGCTGCTCCATGCACACAGGTCAGTCTCCCCATGTGGGTGCAGGAGGGGGTGCAAGGGTTTCTGTGATGCCTATTCTATCAATATCGTCACTCAATACCAGGCACTCAAATTCACCAGTCTTAGTACTTAGACGTTTAGCGTTTGTATTTAAGCACTTCTAAAATGTGTCCCATTTTAGCTGTCTGCTATTACATGATGTAATTGAGGGAGACTCTTTCATTTCACTGTTTCTCATCAGAACCTACCTGTACATTATCATCTTCCATCCTCTCCACCTTACTAGGCTATAGAGAATCCCTGTGAATAGTTCCTCTCCTAATGGATGTCTCTGTCTGAACCCTGTGCTCCTCAGTGCCTGTCGGCTTTCCCCAGCTCTGAGGCTGTGTCTACACCGCGCACCTTACCACGGTGCAGCTGTGCCACTCTAACCATGCCATTGTAAGGTGCGCTGTGTGGCCGTCCTTATCGCTGAGAGAGAGCTTCCCCTGCAACAAAGCCAAACTACTTCCAATGAGGGGCAGGAGCTTTGTCACCGGGAGCACAGCTCCACCTATGATGCGCTGTTCACACTGCCGCTTTTCATGGCTCAAATTTTGGCATTCGGGGAGTGTTTTTTCTCACCGCAGAGAGACAAAGTTTTTAGCAACAAAAGCCGAAATTAAAAAAAACTCCTCTGCAACCTATTTAATTTTACCTTTATACAACCTTTATACTGCCTCCAGTTCTGGTATCCTCATTTGAAAAAGATGTTGTGAAATTGGAGCTAGGGCAGCAAAGAGCCACCAAATGTTCTGAGGGCTGGAGAAAAATGCCTTCCAGTGAGCTATTGAAAGAGCTCAACCTGTTTAGCTTATCAAAAGAAGATTGAACGGTGATTTCATTGAAATGTTGAAGGGCCTTAATGGAGAGAAAAGATTGGGTATTTACGGGCTCTTGAATGGAGCAGAGAAAGGCATAACAAGACCCAATGGCTGGAAAGTGAAAAGAGACAAATTCATATTACAACTGAGGCACAATAGTCAACAGCGAGGATGATTCACCACAGGAGCAAGCTACCAAGGAAAGTGGTGAATTCACCATCTCCTGATGTCATTTAATGAAGACTAGATGCCTTTCTGGAATGTGTTTGCCCCCAAAGTAGCTGTTGTGTCATACAGGAGGCCTGTGATATGCAGGTTAGATGCTCTAATGGTGTCTTCTGACCATGAAGTCGACTAATTTCTGAAAAACTGAGTGTAGCATTGGGAGCAGCGTCTGATGTTTTCCTGTCTAGCCGGCTTGCTGCCTAGAACGAACGCTCCTTGAGTGGGGTGATCCACAGGGAGTAGCTCAAACCTCCAAAGTGCCTGGCCAGGGGCAGGACATTAGCCCAGCAAGGGAGGGGTGTGGCAGTGACATCACAAAGGCCGTTTGCAGGACCTCAGACTATTGGTCAAAGGTGGTGGGGAGGTGGTGACCTCACAGAGAGATGCTGACATCAGCCAGGCAGGACAGGGGCGAGGGGCCAGGGAAACCTCAGAGACCTCTGTGGCTTTGCTTCAGCACGTTTCCTTCTCCAGGTCTCTCTTTGAGGACTGAGAGATTATTTGGGGTCATGGACGTGAGCGCCAGGAGGAACCTCTTCCGAGTTTCCTCCTTCCCTTGTAGTGATTTTACTAGAAAACAGCCGTCCCTGTTTAGAAGGTAAGAGACTCCTGAAGGTTTGAAACCTGTTCAGTCTGAACTATCTGGTGACGAGTGAATTCTAGGCATGGAAAACACGAGCTTAAGGAGGCAAAATTTTATTGCGCACCTGGGATTTTGTCCCTTAGAATCGCTGGGGACATTAGGGTTTGTCCTTTTTGTTTCACCTCTTCCTCCATCCCTCCCTCCTCTTCTTCTCTTGCTTCTTTTGTCCTTTCTCCTGTTCCCTTCCCAACAACAGGACGGAGGTGTGTGTGTGTGTGTTGCAGGGAAGTCCTCTGCAGCTCCCACTATGGAAGGTCCACCCAAAAATGTGGGACTGAAATAGTGCTCGGGCAGTGATCCCCACCGGTGACCTGGGCCATCCTTTGGGCTCTCTGGTGAGAACCCTCAGCCTCCCGTCCTCCGTCTCTACCCTGATTGGTTGAGCAGGGGGATATTGACAGGGAGGAGACTCAGGTCCTTGTTGTTCTCTTTTAAGATCAAGTAGATAAGTCAGAACCAGTTCTATCTTTGATTAATTTTGCTGCTTCTCTGCATTAATTGTCTCTGAGCAGTTGATGATTCCCTCTAATATTGCAGTTCTCCTCAAATACTTGCTGAATAATTACTGTCACTGTTGTTGGTCTGGAGCTCATCTGAGAGCACAGTATTCAGGTCATTCAATGTCTGAAATTCAAGATCCGATGGTTTGTTTGAAAATCAGGGCTCTTCGGTCCTATTCCCAACACTGCCTCTGACGGGCTGTGTGACCTAAGACAAGTCAATTCTTCTTTCTCAGCCTGAGCTTCTCCTTCTTTCAAGTAGGGATAATAATGATCCGCTCTTACCTACCTCATGGTGGGTGAAGGATGCGGATCCATTTGGGAGTGTCACTAGAAGTAGTGCATAATATGAAGTTTCCCAGATTATGACATAATAGATTAGCTGAAATCGTCTATTTTATTTGTATTTTTTTATTTTGAAATTGTTAATAGTAGCAACGACTTAGCTCAGATTGAAGCATCTTATCTAATGGTTCAGATGTAAGTGTCTCCTCTTTGTGTGCGAGGAGACAATTTAACACACTCTGACAAAGAGGAGATGCTTTTGTTTTGCAACAAAATATTTTTGCAAAGATCTTTCATCCCACTTGTTATGATTTTGAGAAACAAACTGGTTTAGTCTAAATGGGATTTTCGGACAGAAACGGTTTGAATGAAATTTTCCCACCATCTCGATTCCTGGGCTCTGGGGTGTTTTCATCTGTTAGAACAGGAGTCAGAACTGGTTGCTTCTCTTTCTGGCTCTGCCATCGCCTTGTTGTGTAGGCCTTGGGTAGGTCACTTCCCTTCTCCCATCTGTCCAATCGGAACAGGAACAGTTCTCGAACTATGGGCAGTTTAGAGCCCAAGTGAGATAAGGGGTATTAAAGCCCTCTGTGAAGGAGAAAGGGGAGTTTCACAGTGTTTAGCACCAAGGAATTCTAAAGTTTGCTAAAATGTCTAGTCTGTGGAAACAAGAAATGGTCGGGGCCAAACTTATTAACCACTGCCTTTTTAAAGCCCATTCAGAGATGTGAGTCCCTATCTTTTAGGTACCTGTGGTTCTTTGCCAGCAGCAGAGAAGAGGTTCCTGCCTCCGTTTTTGTGGCCTTAACAAACCAGGTGTTGTGCCCCAGTTCTCGTCTGAGACCCCTGAAAAAGAACATCTTCCCATCCATGAGCAAGACAGGACCTATCTTTCAAAGGGGAACAAAAAGACCTCTGGGACTTACAGACTAGCTAGCCTGACTGCCATAGCTGGAGAGATCCTGCAATACATTCTTAAACACTCAGTTTGTCAGCAGCACCTACAGGATGATTTGGTTCTTCTGACTAGTGAGCGTGGAATTGTCAAGAACAAATCATTCCAAACCAATCCTCTTTCCTTCTTTGGCAGGGTTCTGGGCCTGGTAGAGGTGAGTAAACAATAGATGGGATCTAGCTTGGTGTTACTAAGGCTTTCGACACAGTCCCATAGGACATTCTCAGAAGCAAACGAGGGAAATGTAGTCCAGCTGCAATCAGTGTAATGTGGGTGCAGAGCTGGTTGAAAGCCAAGACTCCAGGAGCCCTTCTCCATGTTTAGCTGCCCAACGGGGAGGGTGAACCTAGTGGGTCTGGCAGGGATCAGTCCGGTGTCAGGTACTATTCTATATTTTCATGAATGATTTGGAAAATGGAGTGGAGAGCATGCTCCTAAAGTTTACAACTGACACCAAGCACTTTGGAGCACAGGATTGAAATTCAAAACACCCTTAACAAATTGGAGACTTGGTCTTCTTGAGCCAAACTCCATGGTTAGGGCTCTCTCTCTACACTGGGCTGAAGTGAAACCCCAGAGCCAAGCACTCCTCCTGGGCAGTGAGCTCCGACCTTGAATGGTCAGATGCTGCTTAGCACTGTCAGAGCAGCTTTTGCTGGGGGATTCTCCCAGCACTTTCCAATAGCGGGAAGGTATGAAATCCCCATTTGACTGCTGGGGACAGAGCCCGAGAGTGGGGAGCAACTTGCCCAAAGTCCCCAGAAAAAGGAAAACAACCAGCAGAGGAACCAATAGGAAACCCAGCAATGGAACTCAGGAGTCCTGGGGGTGTGCTGTGGTGACCAGATGTCCCAATTTTATAGGGACAGTCCGAATTTTGGGGTCTTATCTAGTATCCTATTACCACCCACGCCGTCCCGATTTTTCACACTTGCTGTCTGGTCACCCTAGGGTGTGCACATGTGTGGGTCCCAGCTGCTCCCTGCCCCCCTCATTGAAGCAGATGTGCAGGGTTACTGCCCTGGGAAGTGCAGGGCACCAGTGGATGTGGGGTTGGCTGGAGGTAGGGTCTGGCTTCAGGCAGGGCAAGGGCTGCGTGGCTGGCTGGCTTCAGGCAGGCGGGTGCATCAGGGGTTGGCTGGAGACAGGGCAGGGAGGATGCGGCTGGTGCAGGCAAAGCAGAAGGTGCAGGGCTGGCTGGAGACAGAGGCTGACTGCCGGCAGGGCAGGGCAGGGGGTGCAGGGCTGGCTGCAGGCAGGGCGTGGGGCAGGGCCGTTGCAAGGAAGTTTCATGCCCTAGGCGAAACTTCCACCTTGCACCCTCCCCCCCCCGCACTCCTGCCCTGAGGCGCCCCACCCGTGGCAGCTCCCCCCTCCACCCTGAGGCTCCCCTCTTGTGGCAACTCTCCTGCTCTGCCCTGCGGCACCCCCGTCGCCCGAGCTCACCCCTGCTCCGAGCACGAGCACCCCGAGCACGCCGTGGCCGCTTCACTTCTCCCACCTCCAAGGCTTGCGGCGCCTAAGCCTGCCAGGCAGTCAAGCACCCTCCTCTGAGCCACAGCAGCCCTGACAGTTGACAATAGAGGCACCTTAACCCCTGAGTTCCTTCAATGTGTCCCCCTCGGGGGTCCAGCTCCGATCACCAGATACTCGGGGTATGTCTATACCACCTGCCGAATCGGTGGGCAGCGATCGATCCAGCGGCGGTTGATATATCGCGTCTAGTGTAGATGCAATACATTGAGTGCTCTCCCCTCGCCTGCTGTACTCCAGCTCGGTGAGAGGCGCAGGCAGAGTCTACGGGGAGCTGCAGCAGTCAACTCCCCGAGACTGTGACATTATAATTGTTAGGCCTGAATAAAGATATAGCAGACAAAACCAGGTATGCCAACCTGACCAAAGTCAGGCTAACAGAGGTTTGTGGGTAATCCCTGAGTGGAAAACACTGAGAAGCGGCAGCATGTCTCACAAGCGCTGGGAAAAAGTGAGATAAGAGAGAAGCTGCATTCCTGGCATAGTACCAGATGTGCTGTGTTCGGGCAGCTCCTTCGAAGAACTGATAAGAGTCCTAGTTTCCCAGCCTCCTTGTTTTCGCTCCCTGGTTTTGTTCTTTGTTTGTTTTTAACTCCCCTACATTTCTGACTTTAGGCATGCATGTATACTAAAGGTGTCTAGTTTCTAGTTGTTAGAAGAAGGGGGTGGGTTGCTCCAGTGAATAATTTATGACGCGACGGAACTGTCTACATAGGCTTATACTAAGATGTAAAGAGAAGGCTGGTTCTCTCTGGAGACGAGCTGCTCTCTATTGATGCGTGCACTTGTCAATAAAGAGCTTTTGATCGGACCTTGCTGGTGTTGCCTGTCTCTCTCGCGGTCAGACAACGAACTTTGCCGTCTGGGTTAGAGTCCCTGACATAAGTATAATCTAATAACTCATTGAAAGGTGACAGGGCCAGAAAGAGTTAATTAACTCACCTCACCGACTGACCTGCCCCGTGGGTGAACCTTAAAAACTGGTTAACAAGATATTTAAATGAACAGAGCTTTGAAATGCAAGTCTGCAGTGTTAGAGGTAGAAGGGGAGGTGTTTGCTCAGGTCTTGTGATGTCAGCAAACAAGTCTTGTCTATAGCTCTAGTTTTAATTCAAAGAGCAAAAAAAGAATATTAACATTTATGATGATACTTGAGTGAAATAGTATTATTGTCTGTGTCTCTTTGAAGGTTGTGGTAATCTGTATCTGAACTGTTTGATGGATGTACTAATTGCCAGGATGTTTGGAAGAAGAGTTAAGCCTATTGTTTTCTCAGGCTGAAAGGCTGCTGGAAATGTTTAAGAACCTGGGACACGATCCTTCTTCATCTGAGATCTGCTTTGGGTTTCAAGAGGGGGAAACCTTAAGCCACAAGGATTGAGATCCCCAGTCATTGACTGGAGCCACCCTGAATATGGACATTGGATTATAACCTATGGACTATTTCTAAAAGGACTTTTGGCAACTACAAGCTCATCTCTACTTTGTATCTGAACCTCAAAAATTGAATTCAAGTCTATATGTCTATTAATCTTTTAACCAACACTCACTCTCTCTCTTTTCTTTTCTAATAAATTTTAGCTTAGTTAATAAGAATTGGCTATAGCATGTATTTTAGGTAAAATCTAAGTTATAATTGAACCTGGTTATGTGGCTGATCCTTTGGGATCGGAAGAATCTTTTCTTTTATATGATGAAGTAAGATTTTCAGGAATCATCATCATATCTAACAGGTGTGTCTGGATGGAGGCCTGAGGCTGGGTACTTTAAGGGAACTGCATGGTTTAAACTTCTAAGTAACCAGTGAGGTACTACAGAAGCTGTTTTGTGCTGGCTTGGTAAATCTAAGTATTGAAATAACCAGCAGCGTTTGGGATTTGTCTGCCCTGTTTTGTTTGCAATTCACTCTGATTGAGTGAGCTGAGCTGGCTCCCATGGGCAGCACCGTCACACCCACAGCCAGGCTGCAGAGGTCCGGGGGATCTTAGGGGCCTTGGGGTGCACAGATACCTATGTCCAGGCCATAGTGGTCCCTGGGGGGCTTAGATAGTTTGGGGGGGACACAGATACCAATCTCCATGCTCTTGGGGTCCCATGGGGGCTTAGAGGGTTCGTGGGGGGCACATATTCCTACATCCAGGCTGTAGGGTTACCAGGGGGGCTTAGGGGGTTAGTGGGGGGCAAAGATACCTACGTCCACGCTGGAGGCATCCTGGGAGTCTTAGGGGATTTGTGGGGGCCAAAGACACCTATGATGTCCAGGCTGTAGGGGTACCAGTGGGTTTTAGGGGTTCGAGTGGGCACAGATACGTATGTCCAGGCTGTATCGTTCCCAGGGGGGGTTAGAGGTTTCGTGAGGGGCACAGATATCTACGTCCAGATTGTAGATGTCCCGGAAGGGGAGGGTTAGGGGGGTTGTGGGAGTGCAAATACCTATGTCCAGGCTGTAGGGGTTCCTGGGGCCTTAGAGGGTTTCTGAGGGGCACATATACCTACGTGCACACTGGAGTGTCGCAAGGGGCTTATGGAGTCTATATGGGGTACAGATACCAATGTTCTGGCTGTATAGGTCCCTCGGGGGCTTAGGGGGTTTGTGGGGGGCACAGATACCTAAGTTCAGGCTGGAGGGATCTCTGAGTGTCTTAGGTGTTTGGTGGGAGGCACAGATACCTACGTCCAGGCTGCAGGGGTCTCGGAGGGGCTTAGGGTCTGTCACGGAGTGTGGGGGAGTCCGGTCCTGCACCCCTCTTCCTGGGACTCACAGTGACTCTCAGCCAGCCAGTAAAACAGAAGGTTTATTGGACAACAGGGGCGAAGGATGCAGCAGAGCTTGGAGGCACAAGCAGGACCCCACAATCAAGTCCTTCTAGGGGTTCAGGAAATTTAGTTCCCAGTTTGGGAATCCCTGAATTCAAACCACCCAGACCAAAACCAAAACTGAACTAACCCAACTCCCTCCAGCCGGCCATTTGCTGTGTCCAGCTTCCCGGGCGAAGGTGCTGACCCCTCCCCCCGCCTAGCTCAGGTTACAGGCTGAGCACGTGTCCGGTCCTAAAGTCACCCCCTGCTCTCCCATCCCCCACACAGACAGTCCCTACTCCATCACAGTAATGCCCAGAGCATTTCCCGCATGGAGCCACAGTGACACCATGTGGCCACGCACGGTAACGCACAGAACATTTCCCATATGGAGCAACTGTGACACCGTTTGGCCAGGCAGGGTAATGCACAGAGCATTTCCCGCATGGAGCAACATTGACGCCTTGTGACCACACCAGGTAATGGACAGAGCATTTCCTGCATGGAGCAACAGTGACACCATGTGGCCATGCAGGGAAATGCACAGAGCATTTCCTGGATGAAGCAACAGTGATTCCATGTGGCCACGCAGGGTAATGCACAGAGCATTTCTCTCATAGAGGAACAGTGACAACATGTGGCCATGCAGGGTAATGCACAGAGCATCACGCCTATGTAGAGACTGTACAGATCCCTGGGGGGCTTATGGGTCGTGGGGGGCACAGATAGCTACGTCCAGGCTGGAGACATTCTGGTGGGCATTAGGGGCTTCATGAGGGGCACAAATATCTACGTCAGGGCTGGAGAGGTCCCTGGATGGCTTAAGGGGTTGTGGTGAGCATAGATACATACGTCTACGCTGCAGGGGTCCCAGAGGGACTTAGTTGGTGTCACGTAGTGTGGTGGAATCTGGCCCTGCACCCCTCTTCCTGGGACACACAGTGACACAGCCAGCCAGTAAAACAGAAGGTTTTTTTGGCCAACAGGAATGAAGGATACAGCAGGGCTTTTGGGCACAACCAGAACCCCTCAATCGAGTCCTTCTGGGGGTTCAGGAAGCTTAGTTCCCAGTTTGGGATTCCCTGAATTCCAACAACCCGGCTCCAAACCAAAACTGAACTAACTCCCTCCAGCCAGCCCCTTCCTTTATTCAGCTTCCTGGGCAAAGGTGCTGACTCCCTCCCCGCTGCCTAGCTTAAGTTACAGGCTTAGGTCCTGTGCCTCACCTAAAGTCACCCGCTGCTCTCCCAGTCCCCACACAGACAGTCCCCACTCCATCACAGTAATGCCCAGAGCATTTCGTGCATGGAGCAACAGTAACACCGTGTGGCCATGCAGGGTAATGCCCAGAGCAGTTCCCCCGTGGAGCAACAGTGACACCATGTGGCCACACAGGGTAATGCACAGAGCATTTCCTGCATGGAGCAAGATTGACACCGTGTGGCCACACAGGGTAATGCACAGAGCTTTTCCTGCATGGAGCAACAGTGACACCGTGTGGCCACAAACGGTAATGCACAGAGCATTTCCTGCATGGAGCAAGAGTGACACCGTGTGGCCATGCAGGGTAATGCACAGAGCATTTCCCGCATGGAGCAACATTGACACCTTGTGAACACACCAGGTAATGGCCAGAGCATTTCCTCCATGGAGCAACAGTGACACCATGTGGCCATGCAGGGAAATGCACAGAGCATTTCCTGGATGAAGCAACAGTGATTCCATGTGGCCACGCAGGGTAATGCACAGAGCATTTCTCTCATAGAGGAACAGTGACAACATGTGGCCATGCAGGGTAATGCACAGAGCATCACGCCTATGTAGAGGCTGTAGAGATGCCTGGGGGGCTTAGGGGTCGTGGGGGGCACAGATAGCTACGTCCAGTCTGGAGACATTCTGGTGGGCATTAGGGGCTTCATGAGGGGCACAAATATCTACGTCAGGGCTGGAGAGGTCCCTGGATGGCTTAGGGGGTTGTGGTGAGCATAGATACATACGTCCATGCTGTAGTGGTCCCTGGGGGTTTAAGGAGTTGGTAAGGGTCACAGAAACCTAAGTATGGTCTGGAGGGGTCCCTGGGGGACTTAAGGGTTTGTGGTTGCGCAGATACCTACGTACCGGTTGGAGGGGGCCCTGGGGAGCTTAGGGTCTTGTGTGGCGTACACATAGCTATAACCAGGCTGGTGGGGGCCCTATGGGTCTTAGAAGGCTGGTGGGGGCAGAGATACCTATGTAGGGACTGGAGAAGTCCTGGGGAGGGCTTTGGGGGTTCCTGGAAGTCACAAATATCTACGTCCAGGCTGGAGGAGTTCTGGAGGTATTAGGGAGTTGTGCGGGGGCACAGATACCTATATCGAGGCTGTAGGGGTCCTAGGGTTGCTTTGGGGAATTTTGGGGTACAGATACCTACTTCCATGCTGCAGGGGTCGCTGGGAGGATCAGTGGGTTCGTGAGGGTGCACAGATATCTACGTCCGGTCTATAGGGATCCTGGGGGGGTCTTAGGGGTTTGTAAGGGGCACAGATACATTCATCCAGGCAAGAGGGGTCCTAGGGACCTTAGGGGGTTCATGCTGGGCACAGATACCTGCGTCTAGGCTGGAGGGGTTTTGGGGGTCTTAGGAGGGTTGTGTGGGCACAGATACCTATGTCGATGCTGGAGGGGTCCTGTCATGTCTTAGCGGATTCGTGGGGTCAGAGATACCTACATCTAGGCTGGAGGGGTTCCGGGTGGATTAGGTGTGTTTGGGGGGGAACAGCTACCTACATCCTAATGGTAGGTGGCCCTGGGTAGCTTAGGCGGTTTTTGTCGGTCACAGATACAAACATCCATGCTGTAGGGGTCCCGAGGGACTTTGTGGGGCTCTAGGGGTCACAGATACCTACCTACAGTCTGGAAGTTTCCTGTGGGTATTAAGGGGTGTGTGGGGCATACAGATGCCTACATCTGGGCTTGTGGGTTCCCTGGGGGGCTTAGAGGTTTGTGGAGAGCACAGATACCATTATCCAGGCTAGATGGGTTCTGGTGGGATTAGGGGGTTGTGGGGGGCACAGATACCTATGTAAACAGAAGCAGGATGAACTCTACCCTCACATCTGGTGGTGAATTATGGCAAGTGTGGAAAAGGATTTCAGTGTCTGATCATGTTTGCATAGACACACTCACCGTGCGTGACACGGCCACGGCAGCCTGGGATGGTTACTTTGGCAGCTATGGTATCCCCAGTTTATTTGTTGTTGGGGTGTGAGATGTGGAGTGTTGTCACCCTGATTGTGTGGATGAGGAACTGTGAAACAGCTTTGAGACAGGGATTCTCACCATCAGTTGAGTGGCACTCACTAGACAAGGGAGTGGGCTCCTTGGATGAGCCAGAAACACCAATTACATTTTCTTCTTTTTTAACAGTTGAGTCGTAGAGCTGGTTGTTGAATTTTTTTATAACTGAAGATCCAGGTTCCTGAGTTGAAGTCATTGAAGTGCTGTGTTAAATAGTGGGGGAATTTGAAACTATATTGCAGAGCAGATGATAGAGAAGAGCAGTTTGTGGAGCACTTGGAATGGCTCACGGAGTGAAGTAAGCTAAGCAGTTTTTGGAGACAGCTGGAGCAGATCACAGGTTGGTTGGTGGAGCAGAGCAGCTGGTGGACTGAGCTGAGCAGTTTGGGGGAAAGGTAGAAGCAGAATCCCACGGAGAGGCAGGGCAGACAGCAGTGGACCACGTAAGGTGCCCCTTTCTACCCGGGCTGGCAGGGGGGAGAACCCGGCAGATAGACTCTTGAACTCTGGGGCTGCGGGAATGTGGGTGATTATGGGGTTGCTGGAGTCTTGAAATATTTGAGGTATTGTACTTTGGAGTCTTGGGGTGATTTCGGGATTGCTAGATTCTAGAGCCCAGGGAAAAGGACACGGCCTAGTTGAGGTGTTTTCCAAATTTAATGCTATGTTGTTTATCTCACGTTATTAAACATTTTCTGCTATACCCAGATTCTATTATTGCGAGAGGGGAAGTATTGCCTCTTTGAGGCACCTAGGGGTGTGTATGTAAAATTTTCCCATGTCACTGGGTGAGGGCTCGATCTGGTTTGCATTACGTAATAGGGAAGGGACCCCTATGTATTGAACCCAGTCCTTGCTGCTATCAATTCAGCCTGGCAGACGGGTTCCACCTATGTCCAGGCTGAAGGGGTCCCTGGGGATATGAGGAGGTTCCTGGGGGGCACAGAGATCTAGGTCCAGGCTGTAGGGGTCCCTGGGGGGCTCAGGGGTTTGGGGCACAGATACCTACGTCCCAGCTGCAGGGGTCCCAGAGGGGCTTAGGGGGTGTCATGGAGTCTGGTGGAATCTGGCCCTGCACCCCTCTTCCTGGGACACACAGTGACTCAGCCAGCCAGTAAAACAGAGGGTTGTTTTGGCCAACAGGAACGAAGGATACAGCAGGGCTTTGGGGCACAACCAGGACCCGTCAGTCGAGTCCTTCTGGGGGTTCAGGAAGCTTAGTTCCCAGTTTGGGATTCTCTGAATTCCAACTACCCAGCTCCAAAAAAAAACTGAACTAACTCCCTGCAGCCGACCCCTTCCTGTGTCCAGCTTCCCGGGCAAAGGTGCTCACTCTCTCAGCCCTGCCTAGCTCGAGTTACAGGCTTAGGTCCTGTCCCTCACCTAAAGTCACCCCCTGCTCTCCCATCCCCCACACAGACAGTCCCCACTCCATCACAGTAATGCCCAGAGCATTTCGCGCATGGAGCAACAGTAAAACTGTGTGGCCATGCACGGTAATGCCCAGAGCATTTCCCCCGTGGAGCAACAGTGACACCATGTGGCCATGCAGGGTAATACACAGAGCATTTCCTGCATGGAGCAACAGTGACACCATGTGGTCATGCAGGGTAATGCACAGAGCATTTCCCCGCATGGAGCAACAGTGACACCGTGTGGCCACACAGAGTAATACACAGAGCATCGCACCTACGTGGAGGCTGTAAAGATCCCTCGAGGGCTTACGGGGGTTCGTAGGGTCACAGATATCTACATCCAGTATGGGCGGGACCCTGGGAGAGTTAGGGGGGTTGTGAGGGGCATAGGTAGTTGCATCCAGGCTGTAGAGGTCCTGGTGGGGATTAAAGGCTTCCTGGAGGACAGCAATATCTACGTCCAGGCTGAAGGGGTCCCTGGACGCTTAGGGGGTTGTGGTGAGCACAGTGATCCCTGGGGGTATAGGGACTTGGTGAGGGGCACAGATACCTATGTATGTCCTGGAGGGGTCCCTGGGGGGGGCTTAGTGGTACTGTAGGAGACACAGATACCTACGTCCAGGCTATAAGCATTCTGGGGGGGCTTAGGGCTTTGGGGGGGCACAGATACCTACATCCAGGCTGGAGGGGTCCCGGGGGGCTTAGGTGGTTTGTGGGGAGGGGCACAGATATGTACATCCAGGCTGGAGAGGTTCCGGAGAGGATTAGGGTTTTTTGCGGATGGCAGAGATACCTATCTCCATACTCTAGGGGTCCCGGGGGGCTTAGGGTTTTTTGGGAGGCACAGATATCTATGTCCAGGTTGGAGTGGTTCCTGGGGGGTTTAGGGAGTTCCTGGGGGGCACAGATACCTAGGTCCATGCTGTAGGGTTCCCTGGGTGGATTAGGGGTTTTCTGGGTGGCAGAGATACCTACGTCTAGGCTGTAGGGGTCCCTGGGAGGCTTAGGGGGTTTGTGGGGGGCAGAGATACCTACTTCCAGGCAATAGGTCTTCCAGGGGGAATTAGTGTGTTGGGGGGGCACAGATACCTAGGTTCAGGCTGGAGGGTTCCCGGGGGGGGGCTTATGCCGTTTGTGTTGGGCACAGATATCTGCATCCAGGCTGGAGTGGTCCCTGGGGGGGCTACAGCATTTTCTGGTGGGCACAGATAACTACCTCCAGGCTGGAGGGGTTTCTCGGCACTTAGGGGTTGTGGGGGGCACAGATACCTCCATCCAGGCTGGAGGGTCCCTGGGGGGCTTAGCGGGTTCATGTGGGGCATAGATACCTAAGTCCAGGCTGGATGGGTCCAGGGGGGGCTTATGGGGTTCAGGGAGCACAGATGCTTATCTCTAGGCTATAGGGGTCCCTGGTGTGCTTAGGGGGTTTTGGGGGGGCCCAGATACCTAAGTCCATACTGTAGGCGTCCCTACAGGTGCTTATGGGTTCGTGGGGTGCACAGATACTTATGTCCAGTCTGGAGGGGACAGGGGGGGTTGGGGTTTCATGAGGGGCAAAGATACAAACCTCCAGGCTGTAGGAGTCCCAGGGAGGCTGTGGGGGTACAGATACCTACATCTAGTCTGGATGGGTCCTGGGGGTTTTAGGGGGTTTGTGGGGGGCACAGATACCTAGGTACAGGCTGTCGGTGTCCCGAGGAGATGAGGCGGTTCACTGGGGGCTCAGATACATCCAGGCTGGATGTGTCCCGAGGAGCTTAGGGGGTTTGTGGGGTGCTCAGACACCTGTGTCCAGGCTGTAGGGATCCCTGGGAGGTTAGAGGTTCGTGGGTGTCACAGATAGGGACTTCCAGGCTGAAGGGGTCGCTGGGACGTTTAGGGGGTTTGTGGGAGTACAGATACCTACGTCCAGGCTAAAGGGGTAATGGGGGTGCTTAGGGAATCGGGGCTGACACAGAAACCTACGTCCAGGGTCTAGGGGTCCCGAGGGGATTGGGGGTTGAGGGGGGAACAGATGCCTACGTCCTAGCTGAAGGGGTCCTGGTTGGTTTAGGAGGTTCGTTGGAGTCACAGATACCTAAGTCCAGGCTGTAGGGGTTCCTGGGGTATTCGGGGATTTCTGGGGGTCACAGATACCTACGTTCAGACTGGAAGGGTTCCAGAGGGCTTAGGAGATTTATAGGGGGACAGATAACAACATCCTGGCTGTAGGGGTTCCCGTGGGGATTAGGTGGTTTATGGGGGGCACAGATTACTCATAGACTCATAGACTCTAGGACTGGAAGGGACCTCGAGAGGTCATCGAGTCCAGTCCCCTGCCCTCATGGCAGGACCAAATACTGTCTAGACCATCCCTAATAGACATTTATCTAACCTACTCTTAAATATCTCCAGAGATGGAGATTCCACAACTTCCCTAGGCAATCTATTCCAGTGTTTAACTACCCTGACAGTTAGGAACTTTTTCCTAATGTCCAACCTAAATCTCCCTTGCTGCAGTTTAAGCCCATTGCTTCTTGTTCTATCATTGGAGGTTAAGGTGAACAAGTTTTCTCCCTCCTCCTGATGACACCTTGTTAGATACCTGAAAACTGCTATCATGTCCCCTCTCAGTCTTCTCTTTTCCAAACTAAACAAACCCAATTCCTTCAGCCTTCCTTCATAGGTCATGTTCTCAAGACCTTTAATCATTCTTGTTGCTCTTCTCTGGACCCTCTCCAATTTCTCCACATCTTTCTTGAAATGTGGTGCCCAGAACTGGACACAATACTCCAGTTGAGGCCTAACCAGCGCAGAGTAAAGCGGAAGAATGACTTCTCGTGTCTTGTTTACAACACACCTGTTAATGCATCCCAGAATCACGTTTGCTTTTTTTGCAACAGTATCACACTGTTGACTCATATTAAGCTTGTGGTCTACTACGAGCCCTAGATCTCTTTCTGCCATACTCCTTCCTAGACAGTCTCTTCCCATTCTGTATGTGTGAAACTGATTGTTCCTTCCTAAGTGGAGCACTTTGCATTTATCTTTATTGAACTTCATCCTCTTTACCTCAGACCATTTCTCCAATTTGTCCAGATCATTTTGAATTTTGACCCTGTCCTCCAAAGCAGTTGCAATCCCTCCCAGTTTGGTATCATCCGCAAACTTAATAAGCGTACTTTTTATGCCAACATCTAAATCGTTGATGAAGATATTGAACAGAACCGGTCCCAA
Source organism: Gopherus flavomarginatus (assembly GCF_025201925.1). Classification (NCBI taxonomy): domain Eukaryota; kingdom Metazoa; phylum Chordata; order Testudines; family Testudinidae; genus Gopherus; species Gopherus flavomarginatus. Next base: position 3,298,800 of record NW_026115085.1, read on the forward strand.
AACAGACCCCTGCGGAACCCCACTTGTTATACCTTTCCAGCAGGATTGGGAGCCATTAACAACTACTCTCTGAGTACGGTTATCCAGCCAGTTATGCACCCACCTTATAGTAGCCCCATCTAAATTGTACTTTCCTAGTTTATCTATAAGAATATCATGCGAGACCGTATCAAATGCCTTACTAAAGTCTAGGTAAATCACATCCACCGCTTCTCCCTTATCCACAAGGCTCGTTATCCTATCAAAGAACGCTATCAGATTAGTTTGACACGATTTGTTCTTTACAAATCCATGCTGGCTATTCCCTATCACCTTACCACCTTCCAAGTGTTTGGAGATGATTTCTTTGATTACCTGCTCCATTATTTTCCCTGGCACAGAAGTTAAACTAACTGGTCTGTAGTTTCCTGGGTTGTTTTTATTTCCCTTTTTATAGATGGGCACTATATTTGCCCCCTTCCAGTCTTCTGGAATCTCCCTCGTCTCCCATGATTTCCCAAAGATAATAGCTAGAGGCTCAGATACCTCTTCTATTAACTCCTTGAGTATTCTAGGATGCATTTCATCAGGCCCTGGTGACTTGCAGGCATCTAACTTTTCTAAGTGATTTTTTACTTGCTCTTTCCTTATTTTCTCTTCTAAACCTACCCTCTTCCCGTAAGCATTCACTATACTAGACATTCCTTCAGACTTCTCAGTGAAGACTGAAACAAAGAAGTCATTAAGCATCTCTGCCATTTCCAAGTCTCCCGTTACTGTTTCCCCCTCCTCACTGAGCAGTGGGCCTACCCTGTCCTTAGTCTTCCTCTTGCTTCTAATGTATGACAGATACCAATGTCCTGGCTGTAGATGTTCCTCCACGGTGGCCTCAGGGCTGGAAGAGCTCCCACTCCCTTCTATTACCTGGGGGCTGCAGCAGGGGCACAGAGCTTCTCTGGTCTCACTCCTTTACCCCTGCCCCGCTGTGGCCCTGACACCAGAGAAGCTCTGTGCCCCTGCTGCAGCCTCTGCGCCATATCAGGGAGTGGGAGCTCCTCCAGCCCTGGGGCCACCGTGAGGGAGACCTTTCCAGGGGGACCCAATTTGGCCAGGGGCCCCCGGGACCCCGACAGCCTGGATGTAGGGTTATGTGCGACCACAGCCCCTCTATGTACCCCAGGAACATCTACAGCCAGGACATTGGTATCTATATCCCCCGAACCCACAAAGCCCCCCAGGGACCTTTACAGCCAGTATGTTGGTATCTGTGCCCCCCATAAATCTCCTAAGCGCTCCAGGACCCCTCCAGTCTGCATGTAGGTATCTGTGACCCCCATAATTCTCCTAAGACCTCTGGGACCCCTCTAGTCTGCACGTAAGTATCTGTGACCCCCAGAAATCCCTGAATGCCCCAGGAACCCCTACAGCCTGGACTTAGGTATCTGTGACTCCAACGAACCTCCTAAACCACCCAAGACACCTCCAGCTATGACGTAGGTATCTGTTCCCCCCTCAACCCCCAATCCCCTCGGGACCCCTAGACCCTGGACGTAGGTATCTGTGTCAGCCCCGATCCCTTAAGCACTCCCATTACCCCTTCAGTCTGGACGTAACTACCTGTGACCTCCACGAACCCCCTAAGCCCCCAGGGATCCCTACAGCCTGCACACAGGTGTCTGAGCACCGCACGAACCTCCTAAGCTCCTCGGGACACATCCAGCCTGGATGTATCTGAGCCCCCAGTGAACCACCTCATCTCCTCGGGACACCGACAGCCTGTACCTAGGTATCTGTGCCCCCCACAAACCCTCTATACCCCCCAGGACCCCTCCAGCCTAGATGTAGGTATCTGTACCCCCACAGCCCCCCTGGGACTCCTACAGCCTGGAGGTTCGTATCTGTGCCCCCCATGAAACCCCAACCCCCCCTGCCCCCTCCAGCCTGGACATAAGTATCTGTGCACCCCACGAACCCATAAACACCTGTAGGGACGCCTACAGCATGGACTTAGGTATCTGGGGTCCCCCAAAACCCCCTAAGCCCACCAGGGACCACTACAGCCTAGAGATAAGTATTTGTGCCCTCTGAACCCCATAAGCCCCCCCTGGATCCCTCCAGCCTGGATTTAGGTATCTGTGCCCCCTACGAACCCGCTAAGCTCCCCAGGGACCCTCCAGCCTGGACGGAGGTATCTGTGCCCCCCCACAATCCCTAAGTACCGAGACACCCCTCCAGCCTGGAGGTAGGTATCTTTGCCGAACACAAACTGCCTAAGCCCCCCCACATCGGGAACCCTCCAGCCTGGATCTAGGTATCTGTGCCCCCCCAACACACTAATTCCCCCTGGAAGCCCTATTGCCTGGACTTAGGTATCGCTGCCCCCCACAAACCCCCTAAGCCTCCCAGGGACCCCTACAGCCTACACGTATGTATCTGTACCCCTCAGAAAACCCCTAATCCACCCGGGGAACCCTACAGCATGGACCTAGGTATCTGTGCCCCCCAGGAACCCCCTAAACCCCCAGGAACCACTCCAACCTGGACATAGTTATCTGTGCCTCCCAAAAAAACCCTAAGCCCCCCAGGGACCCCTAGATCCTGGAGATAGGTATCTCTGCTGTTCACAAAAATTCCTTATACTCCCTGGAACCTCTCCAGCCTGGACGTACATAGCTGTGCCCCCCACAACCCCCCTAAGCCCCCCGGGGCCCCTCCAGCCTGGATGTAGGTATCTGTGCCCCCCCAAAGCCCTAACCCCCCCCCCAGAATGCCTATAGCCTGGACGTAGGCATCTGTGTCCCCTACAATACCACTAAGCCCCCCCAGGGACCCCTCCAGGACAAACATAGGTATCTGTGCCCCTCACCAAGTTCCTAAACCCCCAGGGATCACTGTGCTCACCACAACCTCTAAGCCGTCCAGGGACCTCTCCAGCCCGGACGTAGATATTGGTGTCCTCCAGGAAGCCCTTAATCCCCACCAGGACCTCTACACCCTGGACGCAAGTACCTATGCCCCCCACAACCCCCCTAACTCCCCCAGAGTCCCGACCATCCTGGACGTAGGTATCTGTGACCCTACGAACCCCCTTAAGCCCCCCAGAATTCCTCCAGCTTGGACGTAGCTATCTGTACCTCCCATGACCCCTAAGCCCCCAGGGATCTCTACAGCCTCTACGTAGGTGTGATGCTCTGTGCATTACCCTGAGTGGCCACACAGTGTCACTGTTGCTCCATGCAGGAAATGCTCTGTGCATTACCCTGCGTGGCCACATGGTGTCAATGTTGTTCCATGCGCGAAATGCTCTGGGCATTACTGTGATGGAGTGGGGACTGTCTGTGTGGGGGATGGGAGAGGTGAGGCACAGGACCTAAGCCTGTAACTCGAGCTAGGCAGGGCTGAGAGAGTGAGCACCTTTGCCCGGGAAGCTGGACACAGGAAGGGGTCAGCTGGAGGGAGTTAGTTCAGTTTTGGTTTGGAGCTGGGTAGTTGGAATTCAGAGAATCCCAAACTGGGAACTAAGCTTCCTGAACCCCCAGAAGGACTCGAGGGAGTTAGTTCAGTTTTGGTTTAGAATTCCTTGGTGCAAAAACACCGTGAAACTCCCCTTTCTTCTTCACAGAGGGCTTCAACACCCCTTTTCTCACTCAGGCTCACAACTGCCCAGAATTCGAGAACTGTCCCTGTTCCCATTGGACAAATGGGAGGAGCGTGAGGTACAGAGAAGGGAGGTGACCTACCCAAGGGCCTACACAGCAAGGTGGTGGCAGAGCCAGAAAGAGAAGCCGCCAGTCAGACTCCTGTTCTAACAGACAACAAATCCCCCCAGAGGCAGGGATAGAGCTCAGGAACTGAGATGGTTGGAAAATTTCATTCCAACCGTTTCTGTCCAAATATCCCATTCAGACTAAACCAGTTTGTTTCTCAAAATCATAACAAGTGAGATGGAAGTTCTTTGCAAAAAGATTTTATTTCAAAACAAAAGCATCTCCTGTTTGTCACAGTGTGTTAAATTGTGTCATCACACACAAGGAGGAGACACTTAGATCTTGAAAATTAGATAAGATGCTTCAGTCTGAGCTAAGTCATTGCTGCTCTTAACAATTCCAAAATAAAAAAATGCAAATAAAAAAGACTGTTTCAGTTAATCTATTATGTCATAATCTGCTCTGGTAAACGATGGGACACCTCATATTATGCCCTACTCTTAGTGACACTCTCCAATGGATCCCCATCCTCCACCCACCATGAGGTAGGTAAGAGTGGATCATTATTACCCCTACTTGAAAGCACACCATGGCCGCTTCACTTCTCCTGCCTCCCCTAGACCCTGGACGTAGGTATCTGTGTCAGCCCCGATCCCTTAAGCACTCCCATTACCCCTTCAGCCTGGACGTAACTACCTGTGACCCCCACGAACCCCCTAAGCCCCCAGGGACCCCTACAGCCTGGACACAGGTGTCTGAGCACGCCACAAACCCCCTAAGCTCCTCGGGACACATCCAGCCTGGATGTATCTGAGCCCCCAGTGAACCGCCTAATCTCCTCGGGACACCGACAGCCTGTACCTAGGTATCTGTGCCCCCCACAAGCCCCCTATAACCCCCAGGACCCATCCAGACTAGATGTAGGTATCTGTACCCCCACAGCCTCCCTGGGACTCCTACAGCCTGGAGGTTTGTATCTGTGCCCCTCATGAAACCCCAACCCCCCCTGTCCCTTCCAGACTGGACATAAGTATCTGTGCACCCCACGAACCCCTAAGCACCTGTAGGGAAGCCTACAGCATGGACTTAGGTATCTGGGGCCCCCCAAAACCCCCTAAGCCCACCAGGGACCCCTATAGCCTAGAGATAAGCATCTGTGCTCCCTGAACCCCATAAGCCCCCCCTGGACCCATCCAGCCTGGACTTAGGTATCTGTGCCCCACATGAACCCGCTAAGCCCCCCAGGGACCTTCTAGCCTGGATGGAAGTATCTGTGCCCCCCACAACCCCTAAGTGCCGAGAAACCCCTCCAGACTGGAGGTAGTTATCTGTGCCCACCAGAAACCGCTTTAGCCCCCCCAGGGACCACTCCAGCCTGGATGCAGATATCTGTGCCCAACACAAACGGCATAAGCCCCCCCCCGGGAACCCTCCAGCCTGAACCTAGGTATCTGTGCCCCCCCAACACACTAATTCCCCCTGGAAGACCTATTGCCTGGAAGTAGGTATCTCTGCCCCCCACAAACCCCCTAAGCCTCCCAGGGACCCCTACAGCCTACACGTAGGTATCTCTGCCACCCAGAAAACCCCTAATCCACCCAGGGAACCCTACAGCATGGACCTAGGTATCTGTGCCCCCCAGGAACTCCCTAACCCCCCAGGAACCACTCCAACCTGGACATAGATATCTGTGCCTCCCAAAAAACCCTAAGTCCCCCGGGACCCCTAGAGTATGGAGATAGGTATCTCTGCCATCCGCAAAAACCCCTAATCCTCTCCGGAACCTCTCCAGCCTGGATGTACATATCTGTGCCCCTCCCCACAAACCACCTAAGCCCCCCGGGACCCCTCCAGCCTGGATGTAGGTATCTGTGCCCCCCCAAAGCCCTAAGCCCCCCCAGAATGCCTATAGCCTGGAAGTAGGTATCAGTGTCTCCTACAGTACCACTAAGCCCCCTCCAGTGACCCCTCCAGGACATACATAGGTATCTGTGCCCCTCACCAAGTCCCTATACCCCCAGGGATCACTGTGCTCACCACAACCCCCTAAGCGTCCAGGGACCCCTTCAGCCTGGACATAGATATTGCTGTCCTCCAGGAAGCCTTTAATCCCCACCAGGACCTCTACAGCCTGGACGCAACTACCTATGCCACTCACAACCCCCCTAACTCTCCCAGGGTCCCGCCCATACTGGATGTAGATAACTGTGACCCTACGAACCCACGTAAGCCCTCGAGGGATCTCTACAGCCTCCACGTAGGTGCGATGCTCTGTGCATTACCCTGTGTGGCCACGTGGTGTCACTGTTGCTCCATGCAGGAAATGCTCTGTGCATTACCATGTGTGACCACATGGTGCCACTGTTCCTCCATGCAGGAAATGCTCTGTGCATTACCATGCGTGACCACATGGTGTCACTGTTGCTCCATGCAGGAAATGCTCTGTGCATTACCCTGTATGGCCACACGGTGCCACTGTTGCTCCATGCAGGAAATGCTCTGTGCATTACCCTGTGTGGCCACATGGTGTCACTGTTGCTCCACGGGGGAAATGCTCTGGGCATTACCCTGCGTGACCACACAGAGTTACTGTTGCTCCATGCGCGAAATGCTCTGGGCATTACTGTGATGGAGTGGGGACTGTCTGTGTGGGGGATGGGAGAGCAGCAGGTGACTTTAGGTGAGGGACAGGACCTAAACCTGTAACTTAAGCTAGGCAGCTGGGAGGGAGTCAGCACTTTTGCCCAGGAAGCTGAATAAAGGAAGGGGCTGGCTGGAGGGAGTTAGTTCAGTTTTGGTTTGGAGCTGGGTTGTTGGAATTCAGGGAATCCCAAACTGGGAACTAAGCTTCCTGAACCCCCAGAAGGACTCGATTGAGGGGTCCTGGTTGTGCCCAAAAGCCCTGCTGTATCCTTCGTTCCTGTTGGCCAAAAAAACCTTCTGTTTTACTGGCTGGCTGAGTCACTGTGTGTCCCAGGAAGAGGGGTGCAGGGCCAGATTCCACCACACAACGTGACACCCCCTAAGTCCCTCTGGGACCCCTGCAGCCTGGACGTAGGTATCTGTGCCCCCCACCAAACTCCTGAGCCCCCCCCCGACCCCCTACAGCCTGGACCTAGATATCTGTGCCCCCCACGAACTCCCTAAGCCCCCCAGGGACCCCTTGAGCCTGGACGTAGGTGGAACCCTTCTGCCAGGTTGAACTGATAGCAGCAAGGACTGGGTTCAATACATAGGGGTCCCTTGCCTTCAATGTAATGCAAACCAGCTCGAGCCCCCACCCAGTGACATGGGAAAATTTTACATACGCACTCCTAGGTGCCTCAAAGAGGCAATACTTCCCCTCTCGCAAGCACAGAGTCTGGGTGTAGCAGAAAATGTTTAATAACGTGAGATAAACAACATAGCATTAAATTGGGAAAACACCTCAACTAGGCCGTGTCCTTTTCTCTGGGCTCATGAGTCCAGCAATCCCCAAATCACCCCAAGGCTCCAAAGTCCAATATCTCCAACGTTTCAAGAGTCCAGCAACCCCAAAATCACCCAAAGTTGCGCAACCCCAGAGTTCAAGAGTCTATCTGCAGGGTTTTTCCCCCTGCCAGCCTGAGTAGAAAGGGGCACCTTATGTGGTCCACTGGTGACTGCTCTGCCTCTCCATGGGATTCTGCTTTTGCCTTCCCCACAAACTGCTCAGCTCAGTCCACCAGCTGCTCTGCCAGCTGACCTGTGTTCTGCTCCAGCTGTCCCCCAAAACTGCTGGACTCACCTCACTCCGTGAGCCACTTCCACAAACTGCTCCTGTCTGTCAACTACTGTGTTCTGCAATACAGTTTCAGAGTCCCCCACAAGCTAACACATCTTTTCAGTGATTTCAGCTCAAAAACCTAGAAATTCAACTTTTAAAAGAATAAAAAATCAACACTGCTATTCAACTGTTAAAAGAAAAAAAGTGCAATTGGTGTCTCTAGCTCACCCAAGGAACCCACTCCCTTGTCTAGTGAGTGCCACTCAACTGATGGTGAGAATCCCTGTCTCAAAGCTGTTTCACAGTTCCTCATCCACACAATCAGGGTGACAACACTCCACATCTCACACCCCAACAACAAATAAACTGGGGATACCATAGCTGCCAAAGTAACCATCCCAGGCTGCCGTGGCCGTGTCACGCACGGTGGGTGTGTCTATGCAAACATGATCAGACCCTGAAATCCTTTTCCACACTTGCCATAATTCACCACCAGATGTGAGGGTAGAGTTCATCCTGCTTCTGCTTACATAGGTATCTGTGCCCCAGACAACCCCCTAATCCCACCAGAACCCATCTAGCCTGGATAATGGTATCTGTGCTCTCCACAAACCTCTAAGCCCCCCAGGGAACCCACAAGCCCAGATGTAGGCATCTGTATGCCCCACACACCCCTTAATACCCACAGGAACCTTCCAGACTGTGGGTAGGTATCTGTGACCCCTAGAGCCCCACAAAGTCCCTCGGGACCCCTACAGCATGGATGTTTGTATCTGTGACCGACAAAAACCGCCTAAGCTACCCAGGGCCACCTACCATCAGGATGTAGGTATCTGTTCCCCCCCAACACACCTAATCCCCCCTGAACCCCTCCAGCCTAGATGTAGGTATCTCTGACCCCACGAATCCGCTAAGACATGACAGGACCCCTCCAGCATCGACATAGGTATCTGTGCCCACACAAACCTCCTAAGACCCCAAAACCCCTCCAGCCTAGACGCAGGTATCTGTGCCCAGCATGAACCCCCTAAGGTCCCTAGGACCCCTCTTGCCTGGATGAATGTATCTGTGCCCCTTACAAACCCCTAAGACCCCCCCAGGATCCCTATAGACCGGACGTAGATATCTGTGCACCCTCACGAACCCACTGATCCTCCCAGCGACCCCTACAGCATGGAAGTAGGTATCTGTACCCCAAAATTCCCCAAAGCAACCCCACGACCCCTACAGCCTCGATATAGGTATATGTTCCCCCGCACAACTCCCTAATACCCCCAAAACTCCTCCAGCCTGGACGTAGATATTTGTGACTTCCAGGAACCCCGAAAGCCCTCCCCAGGACTTCTCCAGTCCCTACATAGGTATCTCTGCCCCCACCAGCCTTCTAAGACCCATAGGGCCCCCACCAGCCTGGTTATAGCTATGTGTACGCCACACAAAACCCTTAAGTCCCCCAGGGACCCCTCCAGACCATACTTAGGTTTCTGTGACCCTTACCAACTCCTTAAACCCCCAGGGACCACTACAGCATGGACGTATGTATCTATGCTCACCACAACCCCCTAAGCCATCCAGAGACCTCTCCAGCCCTGACGTAGATATTTGTGCCCCTCATGAAGCCCCTAATGCCCACCAGAATGTCTCCAGCCTGGACGTAGCTATCTGTGCCCCCCACGACCCCTAAGTCCCCCAGGGATCTCTACAGTCTCTACATAGGCGTGATGCTCTGTGCATTACCCTGCATGGCCACATGTTGTCACTGTTCCTCTATGAGAGAAATGCTCTGTGCATTACCCTGTGTGGCCACATGGAATCACTGTTGCTCCATCCAGGAAATGCTCTGTGCATTTCCCTGCATGGCCACAAGGTGTCAATGTTGCTCCCTGCGGGAAATGCTCTGTGCATTACCCTGCCTCGCCACACGGTGTCACAGTTGCTCCATATGGGAAATGTTCTGTGCGTTACCGTGCGTGGCCACATGGTGTCACTGTTGCTCCATGCGGGAAATGCTCTGTGTATTACCCAGTGTGGCCACACGGTGTCACTGTAGCTCCATGCGGGAAATGCTCTGTGCATTACTGTGATGGAGTAGGGACTGTCTGTGTGGGGGATGGGAGAGCAGGGGGTGACTTTAGGACCGGACACGTGCTCAGCCTGTAACCTGAGCTAGGCGCGGGGAGGGGTCAGCACCTTTGCCCGGGAAGCTGGACACAGGAAATGGCCAGCTGGAGGGAGTTGGGTTAGTTCAGTTTCGGTTTTGGTCTGGGTGCTTGGAATTCAGGGATTCCCAAACTGGGAACTAAGCTTCCTGAACCCCTAGAAGGACTTGATTGTGGGGTCCTGCTTGTGCCTCCAAGCTCTTCTGTATCCTTCCCTCCTGTTGTCCAATAAACCTTCTGTTTTACTGGCTGGCTGAGAGTCACTGTGAGTCCCAGGAAGAGGGGTGCAGGACCGGACTCCCCCAAACTCCGTGACAGACCCTAAGCCCCTCCGAGACCCCTGCAGCCTGGACGTAGGTATCTGTGCCTCCCACCAAACACCTAAGACACTCAGAGATCCCTCCAGCCTGAACTTAGGTATCTGTGCCCCGCAAAAACCCCCTAAGCCCCCGAGGGACCTATACAGCCAGAACATTGGTATCTGTACCCCATATAGACTTCATAAGCCCCTTGCGACACTCCAGTGTGCACGTAGGTATATGTGCCCCTCAGAAACCCTCTAAGCCCCCAGGAACCCATACAGCCTGGACATAGGTATTTGCACTCCCACAACCCCCCTAACCCCCCCCTCCCGGGACATCTGCAATCTGGATGTAGACATCTGTGCCCCTCACGAAACCTCTAACCCCCCCTGGGAATGATACAGCCTGGACATACGTATCTGTGCCCACTCGAACCCCTAAAACCCACTGGTACCCCTACAGCCTGGACATCATAGGTGTCTTTGGCCCCCACAAATCCCCTAAGACTCCCAGGATGCCTCCAGCCTGGACGTAGGTATCTTTGCCCCCCACTAACCTCCTAAGCCCCCCTGGTAACCCTACAGCCTGGATGTAGGAATATGTGCCCCCCACGAACCCTCTAAGCCCCCATGGGACCCCTAGAGCATGGAGATTGGTATCTGTGTCCCCCACAAACTCTCTAAGCCCCCCAGGGACCGCTATGGCCTAGACATAGGTATCTGTGCACCCCAAGGCCCCTAAGATCCCCCGGATCTCTGCAGCCTGGCTGTAGGTGTGACGGTGCTGCCCGTGGGAGCCAGCTCAGCTCACTCAATCAGAGTGAATTGCAAACAAAACAGGGCAGACAAATCCCAAACGCTGCTGGTTATTTCAATACTTAGATTTACCAAGCCAGCACAAAACAGCTTCTGTAGTACCTCACTGGTTACTTAGAAGTTTAAACCACGCAGTTCCCTTAAAGTACCCAGCCTCAGGCCTCCGTCCAGACACACCTGTTAGATATGATGATGATTCCTGAAAATCTTACTTCATCATATAAAAGAAAAGATTCTTCCGATCCCAAAGGATCAGCCACATAACCAGGTTCAATTATAACTTAGATTTTACCTAAAATACATGCTATCGCCAATTCTTATTAACTAAGCTAAAATTTATTAGAAAAGAAAAGAGAGAGAGTGAGTGTTGGTTAAAAGATTAATAGACATATAGACTTGAATTCAATTTTTGAGGTTCAGATACAAAGTAGACATGAGCTTGTAGTTGCCAAAAGTCCTTTTAGAAATAGTCCATAGGTTATAATCCACTGTCCATATTCAGGGTGGCTCCAGTCAATGACTGGGGATCTCAATCCTTGTGGCTTAAGGTTTCCTCCTCTTGAAAATCAATGCAGATCTGAGATGAATAAGGATCGTGTCCCAGGTTCTTAAACATTTCCAGCAGCCTTTCAGCCTGAGAAAACAATAGGCTTAACTCTTCTTCCAAACATCCTGGCAATTAGTACATCCATCAAACAGTTCAGATACAGATTACCACAACCTTCAAAGAGACACAGACAATAATACTATTTCACTCAAGTATCATCATAAATGTTAATATTCTTTTTTTGCTCTTTGAATTAAAACTATAGCAATAGACAAGACTTGTTTGCTGACATCACAAGACCTGAGCAAACACCTCCCCTTCTACCTCTAACACTGCAGACTTGCATTTCAAAGCTCTGTTCATTTACATATCTTGTTAACCAGTTTTTAAGGTTCACCCACGGGTCAGGTCAGTCGGTGAGGTGAGTTAATTAACTCTTTCTGGCCCTGTCACCTTTCAATGAGATATTAGATTATACCTATGTCAGGGACTCTAACCCAGACGGCAAAGTTCGTTGTCTGACCGCGAGAGAGACAGGCAACACCAGCAAGGTCCGATCAAAAGCTCTTTATTGACAAGTGCACGCATCAATAGAGAGCAGCTCGTCTCCAGAGAGAACCAGCCTGCTCTTTACATCTTAGTATAAGCCTATGTAGACAGTTCCGTCGCGTCATAAATTATTCACTGGAGCAACCCACCCCCTTCTTCTAACAACTAGAAACTAGACACCTTTAGTATACATGCATGCCTAAAGTTAGAAATGTAGGGGAGTTAAAAACAAACAAAGAACAAAACCAGGGAGCGAAAACAAGGAGGCTGGGAAACTAGGACTCTTATCAGTTCTTCGAAGGAGCTGCCCGAACACAGCACATCTGGTACTATGCCAGGAATGCAGCTTCTCTCTTATCTCACTTTTTCCCAGCGCTTGTGAGACATGCTGCTGCTTCTCAGTGTTTTCCACTCAGGGATTACCCACAAACCTCTGTTAGCCTGACTTTGGTCAGGTTGGCATACCTGGTTTTGTCTGCTATATCTTTATTCAGGCCTAACAATCCCCCCTTTGTCCCTAGAGGACCATAATGGGACTCTTGGGACACATATCCATTTAACAATTGTACGGGGGAGGCTAGTAAACCATGACCCAAGGTCTGAGTGGAGGTCCTTAAAACTAAAAGTGTGATCAAGAGATATAGCATGGAAAACAACAGCAACATTCTTAACAGCTTGTAAATCTTTGTCAATTAAGCCAGAGTGATTAACAGCAAAGCAACATTTTTCCCCAATGCGAGCACAAGCCCCTCTCTAATTCAGCATTCATGGCATTTAGCACACATCTATTTTGCAAAGTTACTTCTGCTACTTCATCAGTCTTTCGTTGCAACTTTTGGAAAGCGTCTATTAATGCATTAGCTGTTTTTTTTCAAGCTCTGCAGAAATATTTACAACTGCTCTCTTGAGCTTAGCCACCCACAATCCAGGAATGAGTGCACGGACAAAAGAGTGGAATCCTGTTTGTCTGACAACTAAGGGATTGGGGCACTGACTATAAATCAGTTAGGTATACCAAGTGGTCTAATTTCCCAGATGTTTCGGTGAATAATCCAGTCCCATGTGCATCCTCCCCATGGACCCGTCAGGATTCGGTATGTGGAAGCCCACACCCCCCAGTCCAAATGCTTGGAAGGAGCACTGTAAATGTTTACACTTCCACCCAGAAAGTCTTTAGTATATCTCCATGACCACAGATCAGATGGTACTCCTGATGTGTCTGTAAGGGCAGTGGGCCAAGTCTGGTACTCAAGATCACTCCAAATGGCCATCAGCTGGTCATTCAGGAAATTCTGAATCTCCAAACATACTAGATCCCACTGCAATGCCTTCCCAGCCTCAGTGATATTTAATACCATCTTTCCTTGGTGTAGTACTATATTACATTTGTTATTTAACTATTTTCAGGTACTTTTAAAAGGCATTGACATTAATAGCATAGGAGGGGGTTACATTATTAGTCACTGGAATGGTTTCAATACAGGTAAAATTTCCAGTGGCAGAACAAACTCTTCGGGTACTTGTTATTTAAAATCCAATTAGAGAGAGCAATACATGCTGAAGAATTTATCCACAACACAGGGCACAGCCTGTAGAATAAACCCCAAAATCCAATCAATACCACATTCCCAAGCATGGGTCCCACAAATTTTTTCTGCCAGTGTACAATTCTTTGTTTCTTCACCGGGGTCAGTTCTTAATGTCCTTTCTAGTCAGGAATTCCTGGACTTTAGCAATTTCAGTGGAGTGAGTGTTCCTTCTTCTTTCCCAAAACAGTCTTGGTGCAGCATCGTATAGGGGAGAGGTTACTAGCACATCACCCTGTAATGGTTTTGCTTTTTCTAGAAAAATTCAAAGGCACAGTAGATCTGTCAGTGGATAAGGGAGAGGCTACTAGCACTTCACCTTGTACTTTTTCCCTACTGTCCAGAAGGCACAATGGAGCTAGAAGGTGAAATAGGCTAATCATCAGTAGGAGAATTCTCCCAATGTGGAGGGGTCTTTTTGCAGTGAGAATCTTGGGTCCAAGCAGTCAGTCTTTGGTACTTCACAGCGGTGTTGGTAGTCATCAGGACTTAAGGGCCTTTCCAGCATGGAGCCAAGGCAGTCTTTCGTTGGTGGACCTTTACATCAATCCCGTCTCCTGGTTCCAAGGAGTGGCAGGGCTGCTAGGGTCTTTGGGTAGCGCTTCCTTACCTGTGAGAAAAAAAACTTAACACATTTCATTAGTGCCTGGCAGTGTTTTTCAGATCTCATAGCTGCATGGGCAAATTCAAGCCCTCCTTTTCCTGGTTGTTAACCAAGTCTTAACTGTGAGCAGTGTCCTTGAATGGAGTCAGTGTCTTATCTATAGCCTGAGCTTGCTATTTTATTTTATTTTATTTTTTCAGTTAATTCATTCTGTTCTTTGTGCTTCTTCCCTTCTTGGCTTCTTTTAACCTGCAAAGGAAACTTTCACTTTTTACTCATACACCTTTTTCCCAACAATGAACACCTACACATTGTCATTATACAGTATATTAGTCTTATTATTTAATATATGCCACACACACTCTTTTACTAAAATAACCTTATTACAGAGCTTTCGAGCAACAAGCCAGGACAAGCACACCCACTTTGAGGAGTTCACTCAATACAACCTCTAGTCCAATAGCCTTCCACCATCCCCAGCCCTCTGGCTAGAAATCTGAGGTAGCCAGAAAGATCCCATGTACAATATGGGGAGTGGGTTAACTTTTCATGTCCTTGCTTTCAAAGACTGTTGGTATGCAAATTTTAACAACAATTTTTGCAATTAACAATTTGACCAATGAAGTTTCTTTTCCTTACTTAAGGAAATGCATTAGACTTTAGTATATCACATTCTCCTGATTTATCTAAACACTTTGTATTCCAAGTTGAACAAAACAAGTATCTGCATTTTAATTTTACCTTTTTGTTTGATTTTAAACTAGATTATTTTATAAAAATATTAAACACAAAAATTCCGGCCACAAGACAAACACCACAAGACAGAACATAGAACACAAAACATAATTTCTATTGTGCCAGTAAATGCATGGTACGTTGAATGCTGTTTAGCTGGCATCAGTTTTCTCTGATTATCTGAAAGACAAAAAAACAGAGGTCTACCCCTTCTGGGCAGACAATCATTGCTTAAAATAGACAAATACCCTTGTTGATTTCAGGAAAAACAGAGGAATTATCCCATATTTTATGTGTTTCATAGGCAGCCCAGGTTTCAGTGGCTCCTACCTTATCAGTTAGATAATTTGCATGAATACAGATGCTTTCTGGCTTGCTTTTTACTTTTAACTCTTGCTTTCAAACACTGAAAGAAAACATCACTACTTATAGTGCCCTTACAGCCTAATAAAATTTCAATTACATAGCACTATATACATTCTTCAGCTAATTTAACTAAATTCTAAATGATTGCAATTAACAATTTCTTTGCCTCAATTTATTTACAAACATTTCAAAGACACCAAGAACTTTCCTCTTCAGCATTTTTGCAAAGTTCAACTGCTGTTTCCTCCAGCAACTACAGAGTTAACTTCTCACTCTCCCTTAAATCACTTGCTTGTCTCCCAACAGCCACTTTTATCAACTCAAATCACCATTCCAAGTAAGTTCTGGGTATTTGAAATCCCCATGCTTACACTTACTTACTCCTTCCTTCCACTACACCCTTAAAGTTTTCCAACCTGTTTTCCAATCTCTCTGTCTGTTGCCTGCCCGCCTGGGCCCGATCCTGCTTTTCTCACTGAACCGTCCCTTCCATAGGCACCAACTTATTCCACTACCAGTTTAGCTAGGAGGGTGGGCTTCTCAACTAGCCCCCCACCCCTCCTGGTCTCTTCCCTTAAACATTCTTACTCACAAGACTACCCGAGTCCTCCTTCATGAGGCTTGCCACCTAGACGAAGACACATGGCCCATTGGGCAAAGGCCATTTACTTAACATATAATTTGAAGGACTACTCTTAGAGGGTTTACCCAGAGACTCATTCATCTGTTTGACACTTAAACAGAAAAGAGAATTACACAGAGAGCAGAGGGAATTACAGTCTAAGCCAGACTTTCCCACTTCTATACACTGACCGCTACAGGGGACAGGACAGAAGGATCTCAATTTAACCTCAGAGCTGTCTCGCACACATGGCTTCCACTCCGAGGAATTACGAACAAGAGGTTCAGTTCCACCCACACTCCTAACACCCAAATGAACAGAGAAAAAAAACAACAACAGTAACTGGTTAAATAGAACAGAACCAGAACCAAATAGTGTTTCCTTATCCTATTAGGACTCACTTTTACTCGTGCAGTTCTCAGCATATAACACCAACAGTACCAAGCAAAGCAAACACAAAATAACAAGGGTAAAACAAATAGATGGTGTAAATTCTGCAGGGCTCCCCCCTTCTTAATTGCTCACCAAACTGTGACAAATTTCTGTTACCAATCTATCCCTCATGTCAGATGATCAGGCTGACACTACAGGATCGTTGGGGGAAGATAAAGAAAACACACCATATAACTGAATTTTAAAGCTTCATTAATAAAATAATAAAACAACAACGGAGAGTGTTGGGAACGCTCTCACATCACTCAGGAAAATATTAATGCCCCAAGCCCGAAGCTCCTTTCATACTTACACACGTACGTCGAGACTGGCCACTTCTGTGTATAATGTTCAGAGGAGGGGGAGAGGTGGAAGGGAGATTATCCTGTATACAGCTTGTCCAGAATTTCCAACATGCTTCTGCTCTTGGGAGGGCTGTTCTTTTACACCCTGGAATCTCCTGCGGCGTCTCTTTCAGAGATTCCAGTCCAGGTCGGCTGCCTGTGGCTTCTTTGGTGTCACCAAGCCACACCGACTCCAGGGTCACAAAGGCACACTGTTGGATCTTACTGGACAGTTAAACTTTGCAAATGTAATTTCAGTTCTGTAACTTGTATTTCCTTTGCTTCGCCTCTGTCTATATTTTTTCCTTCACAGCCAGCTGGGGCCGAAAGCAGCCCCTCCCTGCACCAAGCACAGTCCGCTCCGATTCCTGACCCTGAACGCAGAGCACCCCCCTCCTTCCATCCCAGGGCCAAGATGATTTTTAAATTAACCCGTTCCTTATGTCTTTTTCTTTCTCTCTTTCCCATTAAACATTCTAGTAGCAATGCTAACTACTTCAGACAAACTTTTCCCTTGCGTACCATCTGGATGCTTTCTAAATCTTTTTGCAATATCCTTTGCACATTGTGACATGAAAACCATTTTAACCATCTCCTTTCCATGATCAGTTTCAGGATTTAAATTCCCATGCTTTTTAACTTCACAAATCAGTCGAGCACAAAAGTCAGAGAGGTGCTTATCTGGATGCTGAACACAAGCAGTCACCTTGCTCCAATTTGGAGTAGCCTCCCCTGCATCTCTAATACCATTCAAAACAGCTTTTAAAAATCCATCCAACTTTGTCTTTTGAGCTGGATTATTGGGATTCCAGTTAGGGTCAGTAATTAGCCAAGGTGCATTCAAATGAGCTGCAGATTTTTCTTTTACTTTTTGTCTTTCATCTTCTGTCATGAGAGTATCTAATAACTGATTTACATTTGCCCAAGTGGGCACATGAGTGAAAAAGTTTGTGCAGAACATTCTTTCCACTGCCTCAGGATTGTCTCATAAGTGAGGCATAGTGCACTGCCAGTTAAACAAATTTGAAGTTGCAAACAGGGTATGGGTAAAACCATCTCATGTTCCCCAGCAACCAGTAGAACCAGATAAGTTCTCAATGAGGCTTGTAATATCAGAGGTGTCTCAGAAACATTCTCTCTCATGGAGTTAAGTAACCTAGTGGGGGTCCACAAGGGCAAGGACAAGGGCTGCTGTAATATTGGGGGTGTTTGAAAAGCAGTCCCTGACCAAGTTTGCAAAAGGCTGGCTGGAGGCTGCACAGAGGGGGTGAGGCTGCCTGATTCCTCTGAAGATGAGGGAACATCACTCTGAGCTCCCCCTTGATACTCCTCTGTCCCTGAACTGTCCCTAACCTGCTTTTGAATCCTTGCACTCCATCAGACGGGGAAGAACAGGAACAAAATTGTCCTCCTCCCGGTGCGGCTCTGGTGCATATGGTGGGTGATTTTTTTACAAGAGCTCTCCATACAAACAGCTTCAAAAGCTACCCATCCCTCCATGGGTTTATAATTATACCATACAAACAAGTAATCCATTTGTCTCGGCCTAAGATCAACCAAAATAT
Organism: Gopherus flavomarginatus; assembly: GCF_025201925.1. Lineage (NCBI taxonomy): Eukaryota > Metazoa > Chordata > Testudines > Testudinidae > Gopherus > Gopherus flavomarginatus. Next base: position 3,316,857 of record NW_026115085.1, read on the forward strand.
CCCTTAAGGAGTTCCTCCTATCTGTGGAAAAGGTTTCACCCACCGGCCAGTCTCTAGTTGGGGACAAATGAAAGGTAAATGATGGCCATTGGATCCAACACAGATTTCTCATCTTAAATTTAACTAGATCAGCTGTCTCAGAAATCTCTTTCCAATCTCTAAGTATCAGAGACAACGGGGCATCCCCCGGGCACTTACTGCCAACTTGTCTCATTTTAATGAAGGGACTCTAACCCCTCTTCATGAAGGGACTCTAACCCCTCCTCCCCGGGTCGAGGTAAAGGGACTCTAACCCCCACCTCCCCGCGTCGAGCGCTCGCTTACCTCTCCAGGGACTTGAACACCTGGACTGAGACTCAAACCCAGGCTGGGACTCTAACCCAGACAACTTGGATCCTGTGCAAACCTGGACTGGGACTCTAACCCAGACCTGGACTGGGACTCTAACCCAGACCTAAGTAGTCAGGGACTCTAACCCCGACAACCTGGACCCTACTCAATGGGTAGGTGGACGTTGCTGGATTTCTACGAGTTTCAGCTGGTTCACAGAACACGCCTTATCGCCAACGCAGAGATCAGATAACCAGGCAAGGCTCCTCTAAACTGGAGGATGCGCGCTGCGTTGCCTCAGGGTCCGATCCCCCGCCGGAGAGTCAGACGGGTCCCGGCGGAGTCGCCAAAGATGTCAGGGACTCTAACCCAGACGGCAAAGTTCGTTGTCTGACCGCGAGAGAGACAGGCAACACCAGCAAGGTCCGATCAAAAGCTCTTTATTGACAAGTGCACGCATCAATAGAGAGCAGCTCGTCTCCAGAGAGAACCAGCCTGCTCTTTACATCTTAGTATAAGCCTATATAGACAGTTCCGTCGCGTCATAAATTATTCACTGGAGCAACCCACCCCCTTCTTCTAACAACTAGAAACTAGACACCTTTAGTATACATGCATGCCTAAAGTTAGAAATGTAGGGGAGTTAAAAACAAACAAAGAACAAAACCAGGGAGCGAAAACAAGGAGGCTGGGAAACTAGGACTCTTATCAGTTCTTCGAAGGAGCTGCCCGAACACAGCACATCTGGTACTATGCCAGGAATGCAGCTTCTCTCTTATCTCACTTTTTCCCAGCGCTTGTGAGACATGCTGCTGCCTCTCAGTGTTTTCCACTCAGGGATTACCCACAAACCTCTGTTAGCCTGACTTTGGTCAGGTTGGCATACCTGGTTTTGTCTGCTATATCTTTATTCAGGCCTAACAATTATAATGTCACAGTCTCGGTGAGTTGACTGCTGCAGCTCCCCGTAGACTCTGCCTGCGCCTCTCACCGAGCTGGAGTACAGCAGGCGAGGAGAGAGCACTCAATGTATTGCATCTACACTAGACGCGATATATCAACCCCCGCTGGATCGATCGCTGCCCACCGATTCGGCAGGTGGTATAGACATACCCCGAGTATCTGGTGATCGGAGCTGGACCCCCGAGGGGGACACATTGAAGGAACTCAGGGGTTAAGGTGCCTCTATTGTCAACTGTCAGGGCTGCTGTGGCTCAGAGGAGGGTTCCTGACTGCCTGGCAGGCTTAGGCGCTGCAAGCCTTGGAGGTGGGAGAAGTGAAGCAGCCACGGCGTGCTCGGGGTGCTCGTGCTCGGAGCAGGGGTGAGCTCGGGCGAGGGGGGTGCCGCAGGGCAGAGCAGGAGAGTTGCCACAAGAGGGGAGCCTCAGGGTGGAGGGGGGAGCTGCCACGGGTGGGGCGCCTCAGGGCAGGGGTGCGGGGGGGGAGGGTGCAAGGTGGAAGTTTCGCCTAGGGCATGAAACTTCCTTGCACCGGCCCTGCCCCACGCCCTGCCTGCAGCCAGCCCTGCACCCCCTGCCCTGCCCTGCCGGCAGTCAGCCTCTGTCTCCAGCCAGCCCTGCACCTTCTGCTCTGCGTGCACCAGCCGCATCCTCCCTGCCCTGTCTCCAGCCAACCCCTGATGCACCCCCTTGCCCGAAGCCAGCCAGCCACGCAGCCCTTGCCCTGCCTGAAGCCAGACCCTACCTCCAGCCAACCCCACATCCACTGGTGCCCTGCACTTCCCAGGGCAGTAACCCTGCACATCTGCTTCAATGAGAGGGGCAGGGAGCAGCTGGGACCCACACATGTGCACACCCTAGGGTGACCAGACAGCAAGTGTGAAAAATCGGGACGGCGTGGGGGGTAATAGGATCCTAGATAATACCCCAAAATTCGGACTGTCCCTATAAAATTGGGACATCTGGTCACCACAGCACACCCCCAGGACTCCTGAGTTCCATTGCTGGGTTTCCTATTGGTTCCTCTGCTGGTTGTTTTCCTTTTCCTGGGGACTTTGGGCAAGTTGCTCCCCACTCTCGGGCTCTGTCCCCAGCAGTCAAATGGGGATTTCATACCTTCCCGCTATTGGAAAGTGCTGGGAGAATCCCCCAGCAAAAGCTGCTCTGACAGTGCTAAGCAGCATCTGACCATTCAAGGTCGGAGCTCACTGCCCAGGAGAAGTGCTTGGCTCTGGGGTTTCACTTCAGCCCAGTGTAGAGAGAGAGCCCTAACCATGGAGTTTGGCTCAAGAAGACCAAGTCTCCAATTTGTTAAGGGTGTTTTGAATTTCAATCCTGTGCTCCAAAGTGCTTGGTGTCAGTTGTAAACTTTAGGAGCATGCTCTCCACTCCATTTTCCAAATCATTCATGAAAATATAGAATAGTACCTGACACCGGACTGATCCCTGCCAGACCCACTAGGTTCACCCTCCCCGTTGGGCAGCTAAACATGGAGAAGGGCTCCTGGAGTCTTGGCTTTCAACCAGCTCTGCACCCACATTACACTGATTGCAGCTGGACTACATTTCCCTCGTTTGCTTCTGAGAATGTCCTACGGGACTGTGTCAAAAGCCTTAGTAACACCAAGCTAGATCCCATCTATTGTTTACTCACCTCTACCAGGCCCAGAACCCTGCCAAAGAAGGAAAGAGGATTGGTTTGGAATGATTTGTTCTTGACAATTCCACGCTCACTAGTCAGAAGAACCAAATCATCCTGTAGGTGCTGCTGACAAACTGAGTGTTTAAGAATGTATTGCAGGATCTCTCCAGCTATGGCAGTCAGGCTAGCTAGTCTGTAAGTCCCAGAGGTCTTTTTGTTCCCCTTTGAAAGATAGGTCCTGTCTTGTTCATGGATGGGAAGATGTTCTTTTTCAGGGGTCTCAGACGAGAACTGGGGCACAACACCTGGTTTGTTAAGGCCACAAAAACGGAGGCAGGAACCTCTTCTCTGCTGCTGGCAAAGAACCACAGGTACCTAAAAGATAGGGACTCACATCTTTGAATGAGCTTTAAAAAGGCAGTGGTTAATAAGTTTGGCCCCGACCATTTCTTGTTTCCACAGACTAGACATTTTAGCAAACTTTAGAATTCCTTGGTGCTAAACACTGTGAAACTCCCCTTTCTCCTTCACAGAGGGCTTTAATACCCCTTATCTCACTTGGGCTCTAAACTGCCCATAGTTCGAGAACTGTTCCTGTTCCGATTGGACAGATGGGAGAAGGGAAGTGACCTACCCAAGGCCTACACAACAAGGCGATGGCAGAGCCAGAAAGAGAAGCAACCAGTTCTGTCTCCTGTTCTAACAGATGAAAACACCCCAGAGCCCAGGAATCGAGATGGTGGGAAAATTTCATTCAAACCGTTTCTGTCCGAAAATCCCATTTAGACTAAACCAGTTTGTTTCTCAAAATCATAACAAGTGGGATGAAAGATCTTTGCAAAAATATTTTCTTGCAAAACAAAAGCATCTCCTCTTTGTCAGAGTGTGTTAAATTGTCTCCTCGCACACAAAGAGGAGACACTTACATCTCAACCATTAGATAAGATGCTTCAATCTGAGCTAAGTCGTTGCTACTATTAACAATTTCAAAATAAAAAAATACAAATAAAATAGATGATTTCAGCTAATCTATTATGTCATAATCTGGGAAACTTCATATTATGCACTACTTCTAGTGACACTCCCAAATGGATCCGCATCCTTCACCCACCATGAGGTAGGTAAGAGCGGATCATTATTATCCCCACTTGAAAGAGGGAGAAGCTAAGGCTGAGAAAGGAGAATTGACTTGTCTTAGGTCACACAGCCCGTCAGAGGCAGCGTTGGGAATAGGACCGAAGAGCCCTGATTTTCAAACAAACCATCGGATCTTGAATTTCAGACATTGAATGACCTGAATACTGTGCTCTCAGATGAGCTCCAGACCAACAACAGTGACAGTAATTATTCAGCAAGTATTTGAGGAGAACTGCATTGTTAGAGGGAATCATCAACTGCTCAGAGACAATTAATGCAGAGAAGCAGCAAAATTAATCAAAGATAGAACTGGTTCTGACTTATTTACTTGATCTTAAAAGAGAACAACAAGGACCTGAGTCTCCTCCCTGTCAACATCCCCCTGCTCAACCAATCAGGGTAGAGACGGAGGACGGGAGGCTGAGGGTTCTCACCAGAGAGCCCAAAGGATGGCCCAGGTCACCGGTGGGGATCACTGCCCGAGCACTATTTCAGTCCCACATTTTTGGGTGGACCTTCCATAGTGGGAGCTGCAGAGGACTTCCCTGCAACACACACACACACACCTCCGTCCTGTTGTTGGGAAGGGAACAGGAGAAAGGACAAAAGAAGCAAGAGAAGAAGAGGAGGGAGGGATGGAGGAAGAGGTGAAACAAAAAGGACAAACCCTAATGTCCCCAGCGATTCTAAGGGACAAAATCCCAGGTGCGCAATAAAATTCTGCCTCCTTAAGCTCGTGTTTTCCATGCCTAGAATTCACTTGTCACCAGATAGATCAGACTGAACAGGTTTCAAACCTCCAGGAGGCTCTTACCTTCTAAACAGGGATGGCTGTTTTCTAGTAAAATCACTACAAGGGAAGGAGGAAACTCGAAAGAGGTTCCTCCTGGCGCTCACGTCCATGACCCCAAATAATCTCTCAGTCCTCAAAGAGAGACCTGGAGAAGGAAACGTGCTGAAGCAAAGCCACAGAGGTCTCTGAGGTTTCCCTGGCCCCTCGCCCCTGTCCTGCCTGGCTGATGTCAGCATCTCTCTGTGAGGTCACCACCTCCCCACCACCTTTGACCAATAGTCTGAGGTCCTGCAAACGGCCTTTGTGATGTCACTGCCACACCCCTCCCTTGCTGGGCTAATGTCCTGCCCCTGGCCAGGCACTTTGGAGGTTTGAGCTACTCCCTGTGGATCACCCCACTCAAGGAGCGTTCGTTCTAGGCAGCAAGCCGGCTAGACAGGAAAACATCAGACGCTGCTCCCAATGCTACACTCAGTTTTTCAGAAATTAGTCGACTTCATGGTCAGAAGACACCATTAGAGCATCTAACCTGCATATCACAGGCCTCCTGTATGACATAACAGCTACTTTGGGGGCAAACACATTCCAGAAAGGCATCTAGTCTTCATTAAATGACATCAGGAGATGGTGAATCCACCACTTTCCTTGGTAGCTTGCTCCTGTGGTGAATCATCCTCGCTGTTGACTATTGTGCCTCAGTTGTAATATGAATTTGTCTCTTTTCACTTTCCAGCCATTGGGTCTTGTTATGCCTTTCTCTGCTCCATTCAAGAGCCCGTAAATACCCAATCTTTTCTCTCCATTAAGGCCCTTCAACATTTCAATGAAATCACCGTTCAATCTTCTTTTGATAAGCTAAACAGGTTGAGCTCTTTCAATAGCTCACTGGAAGGCATTTTTCTCCAGCCCTCAGAACATTTGGTGGCTCTTTGCTGCCCTAGCTCCAATTTCACAACATCTTTTTCAAATGAGGATACCAGAACTGGAGGCAGTATAAAGGTTGTATAAAGGTAAAATTAAATAGGTTGCAGAGGAGTTTTTTTTAATTTCGGCTTTTGTTGCTAAAAATTTTGTCTCTCTGCGGTGAGAAAAAACACTCCCCGAATGCCAAAATTTGAGCCATGAAAAGCGGCAGTGTGAACAGCGCATCATAGGTGGAGCTGTGCTCCCGGTGACAAAGCTCCTGCCCCTCATTGGAGGTAGTTTGGCTTTGTTGCAGGGGAAGCTCTCTCTCAGCGATAAGGACGGCCACACAGCGCACCTTACATTGGCATGGTTAGAGTGGCACAGCTGCACCGTGGTAAGGTGCGCGGTGTAGACACAGCCTCAGAGCTGGGGAAAGCCGACAGGCGCTGAGGAGCACAGGGTTCAGACAGAGACATCCGTTAGGAGAGGAACTATTCACAGGGATTCTCTATAGCCTAGTAAGGTGGAGAGGATGGAAGATGATAATGTACAGGTAGGTTCTGATGAGAAACAGTGAAATGAAAGAGTCTCCCTCAATTACATCATGTAATAGCAGACAGCTAAAATGGGACACATTTTAGAAGTGCTTAAATACAAACGCTAAACGTCTAAGTACTAAGATTGGTGAATTTGAGTGCCTGGTATTGAGTGACGATATTGATAGAATAGGCATCACAGAAACCCTTGCACCCCCTCCTGCACCCACATGGGGAGACTGACCTGTTTGCATGGAGCAGCTGGCATTGTTGCCCCCCACTCCTCCCTGGAACACTGCTCATGTGGGCACCCCTAGGGGCTGTGGGATGTGGGGGCAAGAAGTGAGATCATCCGAGCTCCCTGCATCCAGGTCACTTTCCTCAGCCGGGCTGCGTAGCGGGAGGGCAGAGAGCAGCAGCTTCTGATGCTCCCCTCACAGCACAGCCCAAGTGGGAAAAGTGACCAGGACGCATGGAGCACATAGGGTTGCTCCTTACTCCCCTCAAACCTCTATGGACCCATGGAGGAGCATTGGGGCAGGGGAGAGCAGTGAGCACCTTTGCACTGCCACACGGTGCCCTTTGACCCCTGGAGCCCTGGGCGGCTATCGGGGGGCACCACCCCTAAGGCCGGCCAGGCTCCCCAGAACGAGCAGCAGAAAACACAGAGAATGGCCACACACTGAGCAGTGGTAGCCTGGGCAGCTCGTAATGGAGGCTCAGGGGGGAGGGGCGTCATAACATTTTTTCCCAGATTTGGACCTTAGCGTCCAAAATATGGGTGTTAGCATGAAAACCTCCAAGCTTAGTTACCAGCTTGGACCTGGTAAAGCTGCCACCAGCCAGGGATTTATACAGTGCCTGGCTCGCTGTGGTCTCCCCAAAACCTTCCCCGGGGGACCCCCAGACTCAGATGCCTTGAGTCTCACAAGAAAGGGGAATAAACCATTTCCCTTCCCCCTCCTCCCCTCCAGGTGTTCCCTCCCTGGGTTCCTGGAGAGATATACAGAAGCAAGCTCCGTGAATCTAAACAGAGGGACTCCCCCCTCCCTGTTTCCAGTCCTGGAAATAGAAGTACCAAGATAGCTAATCTCTCTTCCCCCTTACCCAGAGGGTATGCAAAGTCAGGCTAGTAAATCTAACACAACGAGATTTTCCCCCTGACTTCTTCCTCCCACCAATTCCCTGGTGAGCTGCAGACTCAATTCCCTGGAGTCCCCACTAAAGAAAAAATCCAACAGGTCTTAAAAAGAAAGCTTTATATAAAAAGAAAGAAAAGGACATAAAAATGGTCTCTCTGTATTAAGGTGACAAATACAGGGTTATTTGCTTAAAAGAAAAAAATGAATAAACAGCCTTATCCAAAAAGAATACAGTTTAAACATTCCAGCAACTACACACATGTAATTACAAAAAAAAAACAATATAAACTTATTGTCTTATTATCTTTGTACTTACAACTTGGAAACAGAAGATTAGAAAGGCAGGAGATAGAAAAACTTCCCTCCACCCAGATTTGAAAAAGTCTTGTTTCCTGATTGGTCCTCTGGTCAGGTGTTTTAGGTTACTGGTGTTACCCCTTTATAGGTAAAAGAACATTAACCCTTAGCTATCTGTTTATGACAAGGGGGCTCAGCCTCCCCAAACCTTGCACTGCCAAGGGGACAGTGGGGCCCATGATCAGGGGCCCTGGCCAAGTTAGGTCCCCCTGGAAAAGTCTCCCCTATGTCAGCCCCAGGGCTGGAGGAGCTCCCACTCCCTGCTACAGCCCGGGGGCTGCAGCAGGGGCACAGAGCTTCTCTGGTCTCAGGGCCACAGCGGGGCAGGGGTAAAGGAGTGATAGGGTGGGGCTGGTGGGGGAAGGGGTGGAACAGAAGTGACAGTGGATAGGGCCATGGGTGGAAGGGGGTAGAGCCACAGACAGAAGGTAGGGGCATGGTTCTGGTGCTGGGGCCCCCACACTTGTTCTCCCTTTCCCGGGGGTTTGGCATCACTAGCCCCGGCTTAGCGAGTAGGGTTCAGTGGTCCCCATAATGTGGGTTGCGACTCCTAGGGGGACACAGAGGAACATTCATGGGGGCACCTCAGGACCTGAGCCAGCCCACATAGAGGGCAGGGAGGGAGCACCACTCTGCCACAGCTCTTCCCCAACCCCACCCTCAGCCTGAGACTCTGGCTCCCAGCCCGGCGTCGACCCCTTTACCCCTGTCCGCACCCCTCACCCCAGCAAGCAACAGCCCCACTCCTCCCAGCCCCGGTTCTTGACCGTGGCTTCCGAGGGGCCACAGCCATGGCTAAGAGGGCACAATGTGAAATGTTTGGGGACCACTGGTTTAGGGTGACGTCCTCAATCACTTCTCTGCAGTCCAATAAAAGCTATTCCTCACTCACCTACCCCTCCATCAGGACGGACTAGGTATGTTCTGCTGCCCTTCACTCATACAGGAAGAATAACATTTCATTCCACTCAATCCTAAAGTCATTTGTAACCCAAGACCATCCCAAACTGGTCATTTTGGGGAAGCGGCACCATCATGCTGCATAGCTAGGCAGAGTAGGTGTGTCTATGCAAACACGGTCTGTTCCTGAAGTCTTTCCCCAGCTCCTCACTAGGTGAGAGAGGGGAGCTCATTCCGACCCTGCTTTTGCTTAGTATTTAAAAACTCCTTAGTGTCCCTATCTCTGCCGGCCTTAGATTTCTCCTCCTGTCCGTTTTTTGACAGCTCAGATGAGGTGACCGAGTGGTTAAGGTGATGGACTACTACCCCATTATGCTCTGCCTGCATGGGTTCAAATCCCATTCTCATCAGAGGCATTTAGTCTTCACCCTCTTTTATAGACAACCATCTCCCCCTTTGGTACAATAACAGATCAAACAATGTTGCTTGTGTTACCCAAAATTGGGTCAGTTAGTAAGCTTAGAGAGGACTAATAATGCCCCTCCCCCCCAGAGTTTGGCAGAAAGCAGCACATTTATTAGCTTGATAGCTAAGCTCAAAAGAAGGGATGGGGGAGGGTGTCACACTCATACTCACGCTCCCAGGACAGGCCTGGCAGTGGAGATGTCAGGATCCTTTAAGGTAAGTGTCCCACAGCGCAGCGATGGACGGTGCGATGAAGATCAGTCTCCCTGCGGTGCAAAAGAATGTAACACAGCGAACCACTGGCCAGATGGGCCGGGTGAAGGGCATTCACTGGAGGTACAAAGGAGAGTGGGAAAGCCACTTCACAGGCATTCAAAGCGGGAAAGGACACAAGCTGGGGGAGTTTAACAGACCTTTTGAGCATACAGGTTATACAGAGCATACAGATCACTGCTGCTCCTACAACATGATAAGTTCTCAAGCACCATGTTTCTTACTTTGCCCATCTGTCAATTTTGATGATTATTGATGGAAATATTTTGCCATTGGGTTGTGTGTTTACACAGAAATTGACATTTACCAACAAATACACAATTCTTCCAAGCCTGCCTAGTCTGCAGTTGATGGGTTTAGAGGGACACATTCACTCTTCCAGGTCCCCATTCCAGGCCTGTGCTCTCCAGGTTGTCAACTTCCCGCACTGCTGGGATCCTTCCCTCATCTCCCCCCAACCACTGCCCCACCCCCACTTCTGGGGTCCCCTCCCTACACTGTCTAACTCCACTGCTGGCAGGATCCCTTCCTGTTCCTTTCATTTCCTGCCTCCACTCTGGGCAAAAGCTCTGCACTCTTCCCACACCAGAAGTTGAACCCAGGCCACCTGGGTGAAAACCAGGAATCCTGACCACTAGCCCATATGGGACTATTGTTGCATCTGACTAAGTGGGTATTCACTCACGACAGCTCATGCTCCAATACGTCTGTTAGTCTATAAGGTGCCACCGGATTCTTGGCTGCTATTATTACTACAACTCAGGCCTTGGCTACACTGGAGAGTTACAGTGCAGGTGGTGGCTTTACAGCGCTGTAACGTACTCTCCGTCCACACTGGCAAGGCACATACAGCGCTGTATCTCCCTGGCTACAGTGCTGCATGTGCTCCACCTAGACGAGAGGAATAAAGAGAACAGAGCTGGTGATGCAGCGCTGGGGTGCCAGTGTAAACAGTGATTAATCTTACTACGCTGTCACTGACCTCCGGAACCTTCCCATAATGCTTTTAAGTAGAGATAACGCTCTTTGTTTTGGTGTGATGCCTCTGTTTGCTTTGCTGTGAGCTCAAGGCTCCCGGAGCTGCTTATCTAAAAACCAAACACAGTTACTGTTTGCAGTGAATGAGCAGAGGCAGGGGGATCCCTTTGGAACACCCACAGCTGGTGTTTGCTTGAGGAGAGAAGCAGCCGGGTGGGCACGGGGGAGGGGGTGTCTGTTTTGGATCAGCGGCTTATCTGGTCTGTGAGGAAAAAAAACAAAGGCGGCTATTTGCATTTAGTGAATGAGAGAGAGGTGGGGGAGGAGGCTTGAACTTGCCAGGCAGGGAGCTGACACAGTGTCAGCTCCAAAAATCCACTCGCTCTGTCTCCCCCACGCTCCGTGTCACACTCCACCCCACCCTCCTCTTTTGAAAAGCACATTGCAGCCACTTGAATGCTGGGATAGCTGCCCATAATGCACCACTCCCAACAGCGCTGCAAATGTGGCCATGACAGAGTGCTGGTAGCTGTCAGTGTGTCCACACTGCAGCGCTTTCCCTAAACAGCTGTAGGAAGACAGCTTTAACTCCCAGCGCTGGACAGCTGCAAGTGTAGCCAAACCCTCTCTAAGCCGACCCCTTATGAGAACAGCAGGGACTAGCATGACTAGATGTCCCGATTTTTGGTCTTTTTCTTATATAGGTGCCTATTAACCCCACCCCCATCCCAATTTTTCACATTTGCTGTCGGATCACCCTAGCAGGGGTTGCACACAGGGCTGCATTAACCTTCAGGTGCTGAGGTTTCCCTCTCTCCATTCCCAGAGCCTGTGATCAGGAAATAGACATCAGGGCTCCCAGGTGCTGCACAGACCATGACTGAGATCAGACCCCATATTATGCAAGGTGCTGTACAAACCCTGGGCAACACTGAGACACCCAGGAGGTTCCCCTCAATTTCCCTGAGCCTCTGCTGCCCAACTTCTTCTGAATCCCTCTGGCTCACCCCCCCCCCACAAAAAAACCCACCTTTCCAAACAGTCCTTCTTTCCTTGCCCCCTGACTCTGGTTTCACACCCTGGGACCATCGCCTCTCTTTGTCTCTCCCCCTCCAGGTGAAGCAGAGATGCAGGCAACTTCAGCCACTGGAGTCAACCTCAGCGAGCACTGCAGCCGGCCCCGGGGGAGGGGGGTGTTTGCAGACACAGGAAGGGAGCAGGGGGTGCTGGGAAGAAGGCGGCAGGAGAACAAAGCTCAGAGACCCAACATGGGGAAATTCCAGGGGGCAGGGCTCTGACACATCCAAGGTGCGGGCAGCTCCTGGGGGCGGGGCTCTGGCTCAGCTCGGGGGCAGGGCAGCTCCTCGGGGCGGGGCTCCAGCACAGAGCAGGGGCGGGGCAGCTCCTGGGGGCGGGGCTCCAGCACAGAGCGGGGGCGGAGCAGCTCGGGGGGGCGGGGCTCTGGCACAGCCCGGGGGCGGGGCAGCTCCTGGGGGCGGGGCTCTGGCACAGCCCGGGGGCGGGCAGCTCCTGGGGGCGGGGCTCTGGCACAGCTCGGGGGCAGGGCAGCTCCTGGGGACGGGGCTCCGGCACAGCCCATGGGCTGGGCAGCTCCTGGGGGCGGGGCTCCAGCACAGAGCGGGGGCGGAGCAGCTCCTGGGGGCGGGGCTCTGGCACAGAGCGGGGGCGGAACAGCTCCTGGGGGTGGGGCTCCAGCACAGAGCAGGGGCGGAGCAGCTCCTGGGGGCGGGGCTCTGGCACAGCCCGGGGGCGGGGCAGCTCCTGGGGGTGGGGCTCTGGCACAGCCCATGGGCAGGGCAGCTCCTGGGGGCGGGGCTCCAGCACGGAGCGGGGGCGGGGCAGCTCCTGGGGCCGGGGCTCCAGCTCAGAGCGGGGGCGGAGCAGCTCCTGGGGGCGGGACTCTGGCACAGCCCATGGGCAGGGCAGCTCCTGGGGGTGGGGCTCTGGCACAGCCTGGGGGCGGGGCAGCTCCTGGGGGCGGGGCTCTGGCACAGCCCATGGGCAGGGCAGCTCCTGGGGGCGGGGCTCTGGCACATTGTGACACCGAGCCCGGGGTGAACAGCTGCTTTCTGGTTCTCCACGTGCTGCCAGCAGCGCTGGAGCTGCCCGAGCCGCTGTTCTGAGCTGCAGCCAGGATCTGCCCCCGGCCCCGCTGGGATCCAGGTGGGGACAGAGACTGGGGCCCGGGGGTTCCCCTTGGTGTGGCTGGCGGGGGCGGGAGGGGAGAAGCCGGAGCTGCAGGCGGGGGAAGGGCGGTGGGACATTGTGACCCGGAGCCCCCGGGGAATGAGAGGCGCTGGGGGGCAGGAAAGTGACTGTGCCCCAGGGAGCCTGGGAGAAGCCTTGAAGGCGTCTCAGCCCCAGTGGAGCTGCAGGAGGATCCGCCCGCCCGCCCCGCTGGGATGGGGGGGCCGGGGCCCGGCCGTCGTGTGGGGGGGAGGGGCGGACCCCGGGCCCGGCGGGGGGGGGGGCGGTGTATTAAATCCCTCCCCATAGCAATGTGCTACTCCCGGGCACTGCGCATACCCAGTAACAGCCGCTGAAGCCGCTGCCCTTCCCCCTGCCCGGACCAGCCGTAACGTTCCGCCGGGCGCTGGGGGCGGGGCTGGAGCGGGGCGGGGAAGTGACAGGGAGCGTGGGAGGGGCGGGCGCAGAGCAGGAAATTGATGGGTAGGGGGGGTCAGGCAGCTGGAGGCAGGGTTCGTGGGGGGCTAAAGGGAACAATCCGGGCTGGGGGGAGGAGCAGGAGTTGAGCTCAGGGTGAGGCGCTGGCAGAGCCCCCCCCTTTGGTGTGAGGGCGGAGGTGTCGAGGGGGGAGGAGAAGCCGGAGTTGCAGGTGGGGGAGGTCACTGGGGTGGGGGTGTAGATCTGTCTCTGTGCAGCCAGGACATTCCCGGGGTGGGAGGGAGGTGAGTTAACTGGATCCTGTCCCTGTTTTTGCCACTTCCTCCCACACACACATTCTCTCAAGCTTTCCCCTTTTCTCTCTCATTATCACACGTGGCTATAAAATCCAGGGAGATTCTCCTCTCCCCTCCGCCAATGATCAGCTCTCTAATTGCCTCTGATTTTCCCTTTTCTCTCCATACTTCTCAAATGTCAATTTAAAATCTCTCCGATGGGGGGTGGATTTTCCCACCCATTTCATCTGCAGCGATTTGTCCTTGTTTGGGTTGGAAATTGTTGCCCTGGGTCATTCCCCAGAACATGGCTCCCACTGGAGTGGGATGGGATGAGGTTCCCGTTCTCTGCCAGGGCAGGGAAGGGAAGGGAGGAGCACATCCCCCATGGAGACTGCCCAGACCCCATTTCCCAATTCCCCTGCGGCCCCCTTCCATTGTCCAGGGAGCCTTCCAGCTCCCCCCCCCCGCCCTTAAATCAGCTCCTCAAAGGGCTCTGAGCTGCTCACGTGAATGGTTGCCCCGTGGCCGGGGGGCACCATCACATTCTGTTTATATATTGGACAGTCATATAAAATCCAGTCCAACAGTCCCCCTTTTCCACTAGTTATTTAATAGCAACATCAAATCCCCTCCGATCTTGGTGGTTTTCTCTCATGTTATCAAATGTCGTTTGTGACAGGGTTCTCTCTGCGTGTCTCAAAGATTGATATAAAATACCCCAAACATTTGCCCCACTTCTCTCTAGTTGTTTTATTTCTAATTGAATATGATGGGTTGTTTCCCAATGTGCTAAGATGCAGCCGCCTCTGGGGTGGATCCATGGTGGCCATTATTTGCTAGTGACAGCCCGTGGATCTTTCTTGCCCTCCAGGCCTTCCATTCTCCTGTTAAAGAAGCACTCCACAGGCTCCCTCTGCCTGTGTGACTGGCCAGCAGGAGGTGGTGTTAACTTTCTAGCCACTTCTCACACTCTGTGAGGTAACACTTGCAGGGGCAGGGAAGGTGTCTGTGTGGGGAGATTGCAGCTGAAGGGGCATTGTGGTAGGGGGAGGCCTCTGGGTGGCTGGGCAGGGGGTACCCTAGTCAGGTTGGTGGGTTGTGGAGGTTTGGGGTTTTCGGGGGTGGTGGTTCTGATGTGCCCATCCCTGAGGCTATGGGTCCTGGAGGTGGGTATCGCTGGGGGCCTGGTGGCTGCAGAACAGTGGGGGTGGGTGTCTCTTGGGGAGGCGGGACAGAGGGTTAGAGGGAGCCTGGTTCTGTGCCAGGGGCTCTGTCTGTGCTTCCCCCGCTGGTTCCTGGTTTTGTTGCCATGCCCAGTGCACAGAGCTGGGGGAGGGGATCCCTGGCACTAGGTGAGGGCATGCCAGGGAAGCAGAGTGATGGGTCGCACTGTAAAGCATCAGGGGGTCACACTGGGCAGAGGAGGGGGGTCCCAGGCAAATGTCAGGGTAGATCGTTCTGGAGAGTGGGGAAGTTCCTAGGCAGGCAGTGAGGGACTGAGTTCCCAGTGGGTAGGGGGGTCCCTTGAGGGGGTCCCTGGCTGCTGGGGGCTCTTGGTGGGGGGGAACCCTTTGGGATTCCCAACCTGGCAATCATGGTGTGGTGGGGGTTCTCTGGCCGGTGGGGCTTTGAGGGGTATCTGGGGTCCCTGGCCAGGGACTCTGGGGGCTGCGTCCCAGGGAATATCTGATGGGATCCTGGCTGGGGGGGGTCTGGGGCCCCTGGCTGGGGGGTCTGGGCTCTGGGTACTAGGGGGTGTCTGGGGGCTGCTGCTAACCATGATCCTTCTCTCTGGTACAAGTTGACCAGAGTCCTGGCTCCTAGTCACCAGGTCACCAAGTCCATTCCCCAGTCACGTGCCCTGTCACTGTGATAACTTTCTGTCCACTTAGCAAACACTGTTAGTGTGAATTCACAGAATTTACTTTTCTCCTCTTTTGAAAACTGCAGGAACTTTCGGTTCCGTTTGGAAAATTTTTGCCCCCAGTCCTTGTCCTAGATCTGCGGGGGTGAGGGAGGTGGGAAGGGAGTCAGCACTGCCACACGATGGTCTTTTCCACAGCGTTCTGAACTCATTCTTTCTGAAATCCGGTGTCATTGAGACCGTTGTTAATCCAGAATCACTGTATGGAAAGACAAGGAGTGATTCCAGATGGACAGTGGGTCAAATGAGATCAGCCATTCTCCCTGTGAGGAGGGGCTCCCATTAGCTGCTCTCCCCAGAGAGCTAAAGGAGGGAAGCTGCTCATACACTCCGTCCCTCTCTGCTCAGGATATTGGGGTTCAGCTTCCTGGGTCAGATGCTGCAGCCTCCATTGTGATCTGGGAGACCAGGCTTGGCAGCTGCTGCTCCCCCAGTGGGGCTCTGTGCTGGGAAGTGACCTTAATTAAAGCTTCTTCTCTGCCCGGCCCAGGGGATGACTTTCTGCAGCTGGTCCTAGCCCCCTAGGGCAGTCCTGGGCCCTGTTACTACTAAATTCTGAGCCAGAGTCTCCAGGTAACTGAAAGACCTCAGGGAATGTCCTAGGGTCTGGCAAGAAAGTGACTCTGCACAAACAATTCCACCTCATTTCTCCTCCCATTAGCGGTTGCCAGGAGGAAATCCAGCCATGGGAGAGCAAAGCCCCCAGGAATGGGACTGTCCCAGCCAGAGGGGCAGGGAGAGAGGACAGGGGAAGGAGAGACTGAAAGGGGCAGTGGGAGAAATGAATGTGGGGGAGAGATTTCCAGCTCTCTAGTCCACCCAGACACATGTATTGCTGCATCCTGGGGCAGAACCACTTTCCAGTGAACAAAACAAGGATCAGACAGAGCAAAAGCCAGTTCCTGACTCCATATTCCCCCTGCTGGGGTGTGGCTGCCGTGGGGTCAGTGTCTGAGGGAATCCCCCACAGTGACTCCTTTGGTTCTGCTCTTATCTAGCCTTGTGTTCAGAGAAGGGGTGAGGGGAGAGAGAAGGGAGGTTAAAAATGTGTCTGTGGACTTAGCCTGGCAGGAGGGGCCAGGTCTAAATTGTAATAAACAGATTGAGCATTTCCCAGCATGACAGAATCTAGGGTGTCTGTCTGCAGGGAAAGGGCCTGGGGGAATTGTGATGTGAAATTAACTAAAACCGGTTCTGAAACGCCCACAACTGCCCTTCTCCCCCAGACAGGCTGCAGAATGTTTTGCTCCAGCTCATCCCAGCCTGGCGTGGGACAGGGAAGAGAAATGGCTGCAGTGGAGTCAGTCCAGGTAGAGATTATCGGGGGGTTGCTGGTGGGTTCCTGCTGGAGGAAAGGGAGAGCAAATACACCAGAGGTGGGAAGGTTTGCAGAGTCTGGTTTGGAGGTTGGAGCGGGGCAGGAAATTCACAGCGTGGGAAAGGAGGAGGCCAGGGTGTGGCAGACCTGCTGGGAGTTATTTACTAAGTGGCCTAGATTCTAGGAACAGACCCAGGAGGTTTGGAGGTGGAAATGCCCTAATTTGTGAAGAGAGAAAATAACCCACCTACATGGAGCTAGTCAAACTGACCAGACTCCTAGTGCTGGAGCCTGACCTCATTAACCATCAGCTGCTGTGAGATATAAAGGGGACACCCATGAGTCAGGCTTATTGGAGCTGCCTCTCCCTTCATATCCCACTCCTCACAATGAGGAGGGTGTTGGGCATCCTACCAGCGAGCTCTCCCTGGACCCTGCTAGGGGCTCCATCTCCTGTATCAGTCAGTGGCTAGTAGGGGGGTGATGGATATGCTGGGAGAGATAAGGGGCTCTCTCTTCATCCCCTCACCCTGGCATTTGCTGGATACTCTGAGCCAGGTCGAGGTGGGACTCTCCTGACTATGATCCACCCAGAGCTTCCATTTGATTCACTCTTCTCTGCCACAAATAGTGGGGCTGTGAGTGGGGCAGCAAGTCCTTAGTGTTGGACTCTTACTCTTTCAGGGGCTGGTGACCTTCAAGGAGATGGCTATGTATTTCACCAGGGAAGAGTGGGCTCTGCTGGACCCCACTCAGAGAGCCCTCTACTGGGATGTCATGCAGGAGAACTATGAGACTGTGACCTCGCTGGGTAAGGGTTCCTGTCCCTTCTGTTCTTGGAAGGGGAAATGAAGAGTGAAGGTTCACGCCACCCCCACAATGCCATCTGTACCCTGTCCTGTTTCAGCATCACCCCAATAGGCCAGTGACACACATAATACCAGAGACCCTCCTCTGCTGCAGAACACTTTGGGAACAGAGCACAGGAGCCGTATTGCACAGTGTCAAATATCTCCTGTTTGCTCAAGTGAAACTGGGGGTTAGGTCTGGCATAACTGTCCCATACCCCTAATCATTTTTGTTGCCCTTTTCTGAACCTTTTCCAATTCCAATATTTCTATTTTTGAGATGGGGTGACATGTGCATGCAGTATTCAAGATGTGGGTGTATCATGGATTTATTTGCTGTTTTTACAAATATGATCTATGAGATATTCTGTCATATCTATCACTTTCTTAATTATTTCCTACATTGTTCACTTTTTTTCACTGCTGCTGCACATTGAGTGGATGTTTTCAGAGAACTATCCACAGTGACTCCAAGATCACTCTCTTGAGTGGAAACAACTAATTTAGACCCCATCATTTTGTATGTATAGTTGGGATTGTGTTTTCCAATGGGCTGCACTATGTGCTATCCTGTCATCTAGTACTGCTAAGATCCTGGATTCAGTAATATCCCTGCCCTTCCTGTTCCCTTTCTCCACCGAACCCCGCCAGCCCATGCTTCCTGTTCCCAGCTTCCCCAGGATTCTCGCACTGTCTCTGAACCTCTCTGTCAGCAAGAAGCAGTGCCAGGGACACTTGCCCTCTGTCTGGAGTCTTCGATTTCTGGGACATGGATTTACTTTCTCTGTGTTGTAAGAGGCTCTGTCATAATGAGTGTCTGTGATGTTACCCAGAGTACAATCTGGACTGTTAAATAGCTGTACCTCAGTCCTCCAGCATGGGGTGCCTTTTCCACTGTTTTCCCGCGAGAACAGCCCCTCTTGGCCAATTAACACACAGTCTCCAGCATGTAACTCACTCCCAGCTACACAGTATTGAGTGCTGCTAGACAGCCACTCATGAATTACACCTCAGGAGAAAACCAGCAAATTCTCAAGTGCCCAACTTTCCCCCAGAAATGTGCATCTTGCACTGTCCAGCACGCTACTGAACGACCCAAGCTCATATGAAGTCTGTCATTTCATCAGCGGAAAATGACATGCACCAGCTTGTTATCCCAAACAGAGTTTCCAACACACTTCAATCCACACATACTGGTTAGATGAACAATAAACCAAGCTTGTTAACTACCAAAAACTAAAACTAGGCCCAGTCCATGAAAGGGGCACTCCCAGGAGAGACTGTACAAAGGCTGGAACATGAAACACCTTTGTAAACCTGAGACAGCTGCCTTGGGGACAATGACAGGGAGAATCCCCCAAAGTGACTCCTTTGTTTCTGCTCTTCTCTGGCCTCCGATTGTTCCTTCCAACGTGGAGTACTTTGCACTTGTCTCTACTGAATTTGATCCTATTTACTTCAGATCATTTCTCCCGTTTGTCCAGATCATTTTGAATTTTAATCCAATCCTCCAAAGCACTTACAACCCCTCCCAGCTTGGTGTTGTCCGCAAACTTGATACGTGTAAGAGAGAGACTGTTACTGGGAGGGTTTCCCCATGTGTCAGAGGGTTACACCCTGGTGGGAGGGGGCTAGGCCTGTACTGGAATAAGGTCACTCTGTGCTTCACAGTGTGCTAGAACCTAGAATGTGCATTAGCAGGGGAAAAGCTGGGGGGAATCGGCTTGTGGAATGGACAAAAGCCTAGTCTGAATTCTCACACCTTGCCCTTTTCACCCCGGCAGGCCAGAGAATAACATCCATGTTTCGCTGCAGATCATCTCGTCCTCCCAGGGGCAAGGAAATGGCTGCAATGGAGCTGGCTCAGGTAAGAGATTATCAGGGTGGCGGGCTCTGCTTGGAGGTTGAGGAGCAGTAAATGCATAAGAGGGTGGGAATTGCTAGAGGTGGTGGGAAGCAGGAAATATCTCGGGTGGAGAAAGGGAGGGGACAGCATGTGACAAACCTGCTGAGACTTGTGTAGTGTAGGGCGTGATGGGTTGTCACCCCCAGGAGGCAGTTTGTGGAGCTTCTGGGAACTGCTGTGTCCTCTAACCCTCACGCTGGGCTGGCCCTTCTCACACTGCTTTGCTGGAGATTTCGCCAGCCTCTCCAGGGCCTGTTATCACCCAACACAACAGCAGGTGGCGCCATGCAGCCAACTAAGCTACCTGAGTGCGTTACCTAAGCCACTCAAGGACAGATAGAAGACAAGAGCCAATTTCCCACTCCCCAACCTTGCACACTTGCTGTAGTATAAATCCAGAATGATACCATCTTATAGTGCACAGGGATCTCTATAATACAAGCTCATTAATGTAGTTCCCCTTCCCCTCGATATGGGACAGATGTGCACAACAAGCTGAGATTTTCCCCAGACACTTCACTCAAAATACGCTGGTTAAGATAAAGCATCAAACAAGTTTATTAACTGCAGAAAGATAGATTAAGTGATTATAAGTGATCACAAACAGATCAAAGCAGATTATTTAGCAAATAACCAAAACTCAGACTAAGCCTAACATACTAGATGGATAGAATTTGAATTAGCAATTTCTCACCCTGACTGATGGTACAAGCAGTCCACCAAGTTTCCATACACAAGCTAGAAATCTCTTGATCCTGGGAGCAGCACTTCCCCCACATCCGTTTTTGTTTCTCAGGTGTTTCCAGAAGTTCCCTTGTGTGGAGAATGAGGCCAAGAGATGATGTCACACCCCACCTTATGTAGCTTTTCCATATGGTGGGAACCTTTTGTTCCAAACTCAGTTCCTAGTCCAGTTTGTGGAAAAATACAGGTACTAAAATGGAGTTTAGTGTCATGTGGTCTGGTCACAGGCCCTGCTGAGTCATAGTAGCCATGACTCATAGGCTGGCTGAAACATTCACAGGAAGGCTAAGCTCTTCCACAGTCCATTGTCTTTGTTGAGCCATCAGCACTGTCTGGCTTCTTCATTGTTGTACCTGAAAGGCTCATTGTGGGTGTTACCCAGAGTAAGCACATTTGAAATACAGATACAGAGTCAATATCCATAACTTCAGATACGAACATGATATGTGCACACAAATAGGATAATCATATTCAGCAAATCAGAACTTTTCCAGTGACACCACACATGATGCATCTTCTACAAAATAGATCATAATTATGTCCTAATCATATTATAATCATACCACTATGATGAATATGGGGGTGTAGTGTCAGATAGGTCCTAATTTCAAGGCACAGGAGTTGGGAATGGAACTTCCCCTCTTTGTGGAACAGGAAATAACCCTCCAGCCAGGGCTGGGACAACTTCCCAGACTCTCAGCGATGGAGCCTGAATCTACTGACATTTCATTAATTACCACCAACCCCAATCTTTGTGGCAACTGTAAACTTTATCAGTGATGATTTTGTACTCTCTTCTAAGTCATGGATAAGAATGTTAAATAGCACAGGGCCAAGAACCAATCCCTGCAGGAACCTGCTAGAAAGAAATCCACTCGATCATGGTTCCCCATTTACTATCAGAGTTTTGAATCTATTTAATGTATGCCGTGTTTATTTTGTATCATTCTAGTTTTTTTTAGTAAAAATATTGTGCTAATCAAGTCATGTCCCTTACGGAAGTTTAGGTATATTACATCAATACTATTAGCTGCAACCAAACTTTTGATCTCATCCAATAAGGATATCCCGTTAGTTTGATAGGCTCTATTTTCTCTAAACCTTTGTTAATGGGCACTACAATTCTGACCTTCTAACTTCTATTCTTTATGATTGACTTCCCCTTTCTTCCATATATTTTATTTGGAGAGTGCTTGGATTCCTACCAGGGAGCCACTATCAGGGTCCAGAGACAGCCCCATCTCCTATATTAAGCTCTGGCTAGTAGCTATGTGATAAATGTGAAGACCCTGCTTCTGTCTGTCAGATGGGAGACACAAAGGTTCTCTCTTTCTACCCTCTGATGCCTCCTGGCTGCTGTAAGCAAGGTGGGGTGGGACTCTGTTAACATGTGCCTCCCGGAGCTTCCATTTCCCTGGTGCTGCTGTTCCGTGAATAGTGGGGTTGTGAGTGGGTCAGCAGGTACTGAGTATTGGACTCCTGCTCTTTCAGGGGCCGGTGACCTTCGAGGAGGTGGCTGTGTATTTCTCCAGGGAAGAGGGGACTCTGCTGGACCCCACTCAGAGAGCCCTCTACAGAGATGTCATGCAGGGGAACTATGAGACGATGGTCTTGCTGGGTAAGGATTCCTGTCCCTTCTGTTCTTGGAAGGGGAAATGAAGAGTGAAGGTTCATTCCACCCCCACAATGCCATCTGTACCCTGTCCTGTTTCAGCATCACCCCAATAGGCCAGTAACATACATACTACCAGAGACCCTCCTCTGCTGCAGAACACTTTGGGAACAGAGCACAGGAGCAGCATCACACAATGTCAAATATCTCCTCTTTACTCAAGTAAAACTGGGGTTAGGTCCAGCATAATGAACAGAAGCTTCCTACCCCCAGCCTTCTCTCAAACCCTGAGCCTTCTCTACCCAAACCAGAATGTGCTTGGGGTGTAACAAGCAGGCGGCTGGAGTCAGAGCTGCCAGTCCAGGGTTACTTATCATACAGACACTCAGTGCGTCCTTGAACGCTGGCTGGGAGTATCCAGACAGGGGAGCTCCAGCAGCAGAACACTGAATCTCACCCAGGATTACAGATGACACAACTCCTCGCCGATCTGGATTGCACCCCAGCATGTGAAAATGGCCTAGGTTGGTAGTGACATTTCTTGAGACATGGAGAGTCTTGCTCCCATATCACCAGGTGTAATAAAAATAACAGGAAAGGCCAAATATGGAAAACTGATTGTTCAGCTTGCTTTTGACCTGCATCATATTTTGCAATATATTCCAAATAAGGAAATTAACGTGCAACGTATGTGTCATTGTTTGTGGTTTTAAGCTGTAAAAGGCTTGTGTGATTTTTAGCTCAGGAACAGTATTCCAATAGCTGTCGCCCCCTGCGTGCTTGTAACCAAGAAAAGAGCCTCAGGCTGAGCTGATTCAAATATTAATCCTGTGGTCGTTTTCCACAACAGCCTCAATAGGTCCCTGTGATGGAATGTAAGGCTACATCTAGACTACCCACCGTATCGGCGGGTTAAAATCGATTGCTCGGGGATCGATATATGGCGTCTCATCTAGACGCCATATATCGATCCCCGAGCGCGCTTATATCGATTCCGGAACAACACCAACCCCAACGGAGTTGCTGATTTGACAGGGGGAGCCGCGGACATCGATCCCGCGCGGTGAGGATGGGTGAGTAATCCGATCTTAGATATTCGACTTCAGTTACGTTATTCACGTAGCTGAATTTGCGTATCTAAGATCGATTTCCCCCCGTAGTGTAGACCAGCCCTTAATGTCTTCACACCTTCCCCCTGCAGGAGAATGGCTGTTTGACCAGCTGTTTGCCTTGCTGTCTCTGAGGAACTGGTCTGTGGGTGTTCCCCAGAACTGTAACTTTTTCAGTAATATCATACTGTAAAATCTCACAATTTTACATACAGTGTTACTACACATTTTAACAGGAGGATAATATTCAGTAGGTTATGCGTTTTCTAATGATACCTCACAAGCCATTTTCCACTAGCAGGGTCTTCTCTGTTCACAGAATTTCTGATAGTTTGATGTCTGCTGGCACTGGATATCACTATTTTGGCATCTCTCTCTCTGTCTCAGTGAGCACCCGCTGTGGTTGTTGAAAGTCTGTGATGGGATCTATGGGATGCAACTGAACAGTGGG
This sequence comes from Gopherus flavomarginatus, assembly GCF_025201925.1. Taxonomy (NCBI): domain Eukaryota; kingdom Metazoa; phylum Chordata; order Testudines; family Testudinidae; genus Gopherus; species Gopherus flavomarginatus. The sequence goes on from NW_026115085.1 coordinate 3,340,111, forward strand.
ACCCCTGAGCCCTTTGTCCCACCACCTGGGCTCCCTCTCACACATGTGATGCTGAGACAAGCTGTGAATCTCTGGCAGATATTGCACTTACACAGACATCCGTAGGTAGGGACACAGCCAACTGAATTACATGAATGCTTCTGCAGCCACTCATAACACTAATGATAGAAAGTCGCCCCCCCTACAGCTCTGCAGCCTTGCACCCCTGGATCATACCATCTTGCCTTAATCAGAAGCCTGATCAGTGTGAGTTTATTACACAGGGTCCACCCCTCCCTCACTGTGAATAGTACATGAACCAGCCTTGTAATGGAGCTGAGATTTCCCAAGAACTTCAAGCAAAATACACCAGTTTAAGTAGAGCATAAAACAGATTTATTAACTACAGAAAGATGGAGTTTTAAGGATTATAAGTGGTAGGAATAAAAGATCAAAGTAAATTACCATGGAAATTAAAGATAAATTCACAATCTAAACTTTACACCTTATTACACTAGGGCGTAGTTCAGTTATGCACACAGGAAGGCTTAATGCTCGAGCTGCTGCACATGCTGGGCAGGCTTAAGGTCGGGCTCCCCATGGCAGGAGAGAAGAAGACTCGGCCCCTGGAGGGGCAGGCTGGGGCTTCCTGGATCCCATTTGCTCACAGCCAGCGCCCTGCCCCCACTCCCAAGTCATCCATGGCGCCCCCAGGTCGGCCAGAATGGAGCAGCAGTTTTCACTGCACTACGTCCACTTATGGCTTACAGGCAACTCCCAGACTCACCACAGTCCACCATCTCGGCCAGAAAGGAGCCCACTCAGCCTCACCATTGCTGCTTTTCCTTCCCCCCAGAACCCCGCTTCTCCTGGGCTGCAAGTAGCCATCCCTGGGATGCCAACAGGCAGCCACAGGGGTCTGTCTCTCAGCAGCCAACCGCACCTCCATGGGTTCAGCCCTCAGAAGGGCAGGTGGGGGTTTCCTGGATCCCAGTTGCTCACAGCCAGCCCAGCCTCCACCTCTAAAACCATCAGTCATGCCCCCAGGTTGGCCATAAAGGAGCCGCCATTCTCCACTTGGACTCAGCTTTGCTTGTTTTCCTTTCACCCAGAACCTCCCTTCTTCTCCTGGGCTGCAAGTAGCCACTCCTGGGAAGCCAAGAGGCAGGCACAGGATTCTACCTCCCAGCAGCCAACCACACCTCCCCAGGCTTTGCAGAATGAAGGGTGGTGCTCTACTAACCCCACTTAGCCGCACAGCTTCTTCCCTGCCTTCCTCAGCTCAACTTTCCTCTATTGCCCCATTCCTGCCTCACTTCCTCCTTTGGCCAGTCACGCAAAGGAGCCCAGCAGGAAGTGAGAGCCTCTATAGGCCAACCTCCAACAGCAGAGGTGGCCAAGCCACAAGCCTCCAAATGGTGACTGGCCTAACTACTCTAGGTTCTCCAGCCTGACACCAAGGTGCTTTCTCCACTGCTGTCAGCATCCTCTGTCATGCAGGGGTTGGAGTTATCCCAGGGACAGGCCAATAGGAGGAGTGCCCTTTCTGAATAACAAGGGGATCTGGGAAAAGGAAGCCAGCATGTTTCTGCCTGGTTTTGAACCAGGGACCTTTTGCGTGTTAGGCAAATGTGATAACCACTACACTACAGAAACTCCACCTACTGGGTTGTTGCTCACTCTGGCACAGACCGATGGACAAATCTAGAGAATGTGGTGGTAGCCCCTCGATAGGTCAGCTGGCAGGGCAGAGGACTGGAGCCAGCACTCAGGAAGTCGTCCTTACCTCGCCCGTGTGACTCCAGCTTGAGGGAGAGCTTCTTTTTCTTCTCCTTGCTGACAAAGAGCAAGAGAAGAATGAAAGGTCAGGTGGGCCAACTCGGTGCAGAAGCCCATGCTGTCTTTTCCTGCTGCATAGCCTGAAATGAGGGACTCGTGGCAGTTAAAGGAACTGCTGCACTCTCAGAAAACATCCCGCCCGTGCATAAAGGAGGATAGAAGAGCCTGTTAGTCTAGCACGCTCCCAGCTGAACTGTTTCAGCAGCTGCTAGGTTTCTTTTTGGCCTGTTACTTTTCTGTCTGGGATGTTGTTGTCAGCTGTGGCACAGAAAAAGGACGTCATTGCGAGCTGCCCATGAAGATAAGATTAACTTTTGCCTTCCTTGCTCGGCTTTACTTGCTTCCTCACCCTATTCCTGCCTTAGTTCCTGTGTTACCTGAAGGCAACGGGGGCCCAGCAGTACGAAGAGGAAGTTAGACAGCTAGACCCTGGTGGCAAAAGTTCTACCACCGCTTGCCACCCCACTCTCTTCTCCCAGCTTCACATATTGACCGCCAGGGACTTGGTGCCCAGCAGCGCAACGGAAGGCAGTGGACAGAGCCACCCTCGCCTTGAAGCTCTGGCTCATTAAACCGTATCTTCAGTCGCTGATGGCCAATGAGAGACCAACAGCGCTTGCCATTTTAGCACTTGAAAATGCCATTGGTCAGTCACTGGATCTCTTTAATGCTGTTACATAACAAATGAAAATAGAATCTCAGTGTGACATTCTGTACCTTTGGGGGAGTGTGCTGTAACCCCCATATTCCTCATTTTCATATAATCGTGATCTTATATACAGAGCATGCCTTGTAAGGTATCAGGGGAAAGGATATGATCTGCTGAAAGTCATTTCTCTACCCATAGATGTTTACCATTCATGCATATGAAGTTATGAGAATTGTGCAGTGTGGTTATCACTATGCTGTAAGGTGGGGGAGTCAGCCAAATATTAGCTCCCCAGTGACAACAGCAAGGAAAGTAACCAACACCCGGACAGGGTGTCAAACAACCCATCAACAGCCATTGTTCAGCAAGGGAGCTACAGTGCAATCACTTACCTGCAAGAGGACACCCCAGGGGAATTGCTCAGACTTGCTTGGAGAGACGCAGTGATGCTCACCTGACTCTGAAGGGGGAGCAAAGCCAAGAGGGAAGAAAGGACATGATAAAAGCAGAGACATTTGCCATGCTTTGTCTCTCTCGTCCACCTACATCTACAGACACCCCCACACCAAGCAACTGAAGCGCTGACGAAAGGGGAGAGCCTGGCTGAAAAGCCACCAGCCGGCCTGTGGTGAGAAGCATCTAAGTTTGTAAGGGCATTGAAAGGGTTAAGATCAGCTTAGAGTGCATTTTGCTTTTATTTCACAAAAACAACGAGGAGTCCGGTGACACCTTAAGAACTAACAGATTTATTTGGACACAAGCATTCGTGGGTAAAAAGCCCTCTTCTTCAGATGCATGGAGTGAAAATTGCAGATAGAGGCATAAATATATATTGGAACATGATGTAAAGGGAGTTACCATACAAGGGGAGAACCAGTGTTGAAGGCTAATTCAGTCAGGGTGGATGTGGCTCTCTCCAAGTAATTGACAGGGAGGTGTCAATACCAAGAGAGGGAAAATTGCTTTTGTAGTGAGCCAGTCACCCCCAGTCCCTCTTCAAGCTCAAATTAATGGTGTTAAGTTTGCAGATCAGTTGTAACTCTGCAATTTCTCTTTGAAGTCTGTTTTTGAAGTTTTTTGAATGGCTTCTTTTAAATGGCTACTTTGAATGGCTACGTTTAATTGTGTTATTGAATATGAACATGTAAACGTGTTATGGAAGTCCCATGTGGTCTAGTGGTTAGGATTCTTGGCTTTCACCCAGACAGCCTGGGTTCAATTCCCCACACAGGAACAATGCAGAGCTTCTCCTTGGAGGGGAGACAGGAAACAAAAAGAATGGGAAGGGATCCTGCCAGCAGCAGAGCTGGATAGAGTTGGGAGCAGTACTGGATTTGACATGGTGCCATAGTGCTAGGCCCAAGCTCTGAAGGGACCTGTAACAGTAACTTCCTCCCCTCTGCAGAAAGGGAGCCTCAGAGCAGCCTGGATTCAGTAGGGGAGCTGAGACCCCATAGGGCCCTGGGAGCTGTAGTTCCTTGACCAGCTCCCTGCCTTGGAGCAGAGAAGGAACATTTCCCAGCATTCCCTTGGCTGCTATCAACAGGAAAGGGAGGGGGGAAGCTGTGAGACTCCATGCGCTGCAGCTTGCTGTGGCTGGGGGGCTGGCTGGCTGCTAGAAGGGGGTGCCACCTGTGAATAGGGAAGAGGTGTGACCAAGGAGTAGAAGGCTTTGGCCCAGGTAGCACCCTCAGAAGACTTCCCCAGACAGGCTTAGGGATGCTGGTGTGACCTCGCCTGGCAGCCCCCAAAGATGGAACTGGGTGGACTAACTGGACAGGGCCCCTCTCTATCTGAAGCTGGGCAAGGGAGGTATGTGGATCCCACCAGAAGGTAAAATGGTAAGTAAGGAAGGGGAGGCTCTACTGGACCTGGACAGCTTCAGATACAGGACAGGAGGATTTCCACTTCTGAGCCATGAAAATAGAAATTGACTTTTCCTTTCCAGATGTATCTAATATTCATAAAGGGAATCTAGCCCCTGCCTTCCAGATCTGAACACCTCAAAATCAGGAGTGCTCAAGCTCAATTTGGGCAGCTGTTACTTCATTTCTCCCAAATCAAATATGCTGATCCACTGTCATTTACTGTAGAAAAAGTAGGAGAAAATTGAGCAACAAACGTTGGGGTCTTCACAGTGCTAACGAGGGCTGGAATTGCTATTTTCAACAGCCATTACACTTTTTTTTTTAGTTTTGTTTGTTTAAAAGGAAGACAGTGATATTGCACTGGCAAATTCCCCATAGAAACAAAGAATGGAACAAAAGAATAATAAAGGCACCTCAACTTTCCTCATTTATGTAGGACGGTCTTATTAGATGGATCCAGACATCTTCCAATCACAGAAGCTGATAATTGTTCCACTTTACTGCAGTTCTGTAACCATGCAGGAACCTAGAGGAGGAAAGTGCCTAACTCCAGAGTCTGCAGCTGCCTAGGGCCAGTGCTGAGGATTTAGAGTCCCTAGTGCTGCCCTTGCAAGGTTCAAGCATGCTCAGCCTTGGCATTGCCTCCGCTCCTGCGGCTAGTAGCTGCAGCTGTCTAAGGCTGGCCTCTGGCAGTTGCCCCATGGCTGTAGCTAGAGAAACTACAAGTGGCTCTATGACTCCTGGGGCCATTAAGCTAGAGCACCTAAAGACACTGGAGTTAACCTCAAGGAACAGAGGTCACCAGTAGGAAAGGAATGTCGGGGGAGCAGGGAAGGCGGGAGCAGGTCAGGCTTGCAGAGGGAGCTTCCAGCTGGTTGGGAGCATGTCCAAAGTAGAAAGGAAACAAGTATGGGGAGAGGTGGTGGTGACCAGGTAGCAGACTAGCACGTAGATGGGAGCAGAGGGAGAGACGCTGGTGTCTTCAGATTCCCAAGGGCTAAGTCCTCACTTTGGGGAAATGGTGTTTGCAGGTGGCTTGCTCACATGGCAGGATGGGGGCTGAGGGAGGGATCTGTCAGAACTGATCAGGTGTCTGCTGGCTTTAGGACTTTGAGCTGAGACTAGGACCACATGCAGTGACTGGTGACATGGGGGGGTACTGGAGACATGGCTAGAGAAGGTCTGAATGAGGAAAGAGATAAATCTGTGGGGAGTTTCCTTGGTCACTATGAAAGTTCTGCTCACTGTGGACACTGGTAAACCCACATGGGTGTACAGCTCAATAAGAAAACCCGCGGGCTGAGGGAGCTGTGTATGGCAATGCATATAGTCATGGAGAGGTGTGTGATCAAAATGAAAAATGTCTCTGAGGTTCAGTACCGGGTATACGAAGGCACCAATGGCACTGCCCCACCAGGCCCACACTCGGAGCCCACAGTGACTATACTGGGGCCCACAAATATGTTTGGTGCCAGGGCCAACAAAAGGTTAATCCAGCCCTGACTGCCTGAGCACTATTTCAGCCTCACATTTTTGGGTGGAACTCCCACAGTGAGAGCTGCAGAGCACTCCCCCGCAACACACACGCACACACTCGTCCTGGTGTTGGGAGGGGAACAGGAGAAAGGACAAAAGAAGAGATGAAGAGAAAGGAGGGAGGGACAGGTGGATGGAGGAAAAGGTGAAACACAAAGGACAAACCCTAATGTCCCCATGATTCTAAGGGACAAAATCCCAGGTGCGGAATAAAATTCTGCCTCCTTAAGCTCATGTTTTCCATGCCTAGAATTCAACTCTCACCAGATGGATCAGACTGAACAGGTTTCACACCTCCAGGAGGCTCTTACCTTCTAAAGAGGGACGGCTGTTTTCTAGTAAAATCACTACAAGGGAAGGAGAAAACTGGAAAGAGGTTTCTCCTGGCGCTCACGTCCGTGAACCCGAATACTCTCTCAGTCCTCAGACAGAGACCTGGAGAAGGAGACTTGCTGAAGCAAAGCCACAGGGGTCTCTGAGGTTTCCCTAGCCCCTGGCCCCTGACTGATGTCAGGATCTCTCTGTGAGGTCACCACCTGCTCACCAATAGTCTTTGACCAATAGTGTGAGGTCCTGCAAAAGGCCTTTGTGATGTCACTGCCACACCCCGCCCTTGCTGTGCCAATGTCCTGCCCCGGCCAGGCACTTTGGAGCTTTGAGCTACTCCCTGTGGATCACCTCACTCAAGGAGCTTTTCTATAGAGCATCCTCAGATGTCTAAGCACACGAGTGCCATGGCAATGAACTGACACACATGGCACCAAGATGAGATCATTAGTAGACTAACCTATAGGAGAAGGACACCCCAGCATTAGTAGGGGAGAAATCCCTACTGAACATGCATTACACCTAGCAGCCCCTGCGTGGGGTCGGGCAGGGGCTGCGGAGGGGGGAGACCTGGGAAAGGGATGGATGGAAAATGTCTGTGCAGCCGGGACATGGCCGGGGGGCGAGGGGAGAAGAGCAGGTGACCCCTGAGGAGCGGGGAGAAAAAGGGAGGGCTGAGATCCCCTCGGAATTACCACTGCCCCCTCCGTGGAGACCCCCCTCCTCTCCTGTCCTGCCCCCTTTCTCCCTAGAGAGCAACAAGCAACATCCAGGCTGACACCCCCTTCCCTCAAACCCCTGAGAAGTTCCCTGTTCCCCTCCCCCCATTGTGCCCCATTTTCTCTCCCCTTTGCCAATGGCCAGTTCAGATCTCAGGTTTGGGGTGTTTCCCCCCATTTTCACCTGCAGTGATTTGTCCTTGTGTAGGTGGGAAATGGTTCCCCCGAGTGATTTCTGAACTGGGCAGAGGCTGGGGGGGGCCTGAGACAGGGACACCTCTGGGCTGGGCTGGGGGGGCCACTCTCTGCTGGCAACAGGGCGTGGGAAGGGCCAGGAAGGGGAGGGGGGAGCAAGTGTCCCCCATAGAGAGGGTCCAGCCCCAGGCTGCTACCAGTAGCACATTCCTATCCTGGCCGGGGGGGGGGGCTTTCTCCAGCTGGGACCTGCCCCCTAGGCAGCCCCAGGCTCTGACCGCACCAGCCCCGCCTGGAGCCCCCAGTGAGTGAGAGACCCCGGAGGGGGAGGGGGAGGGAGCACTGGGCCCTGACAGGAAAGTGACTCTCTCCCCTCAGATCTTGGTGTTTTCCTCTCATGTTATCAAATATGCAGTTTGTGACACAATTTCTTTGCAAATCTCAAAGATTCAAATAAAATAACCTAAACATTTGCCCCACTTCTCTCTAGTTGTCTATTTCTAATTGAATATGCCCTGAGATTTTCCTGTCTCTAATTATAAAATAATAAGAAAATCTCAGATTTACACCTTTTCTCAGATTATTGAACACAAAATGTTTGCAAATGTTGCCCATTTCCTCTTTATTCATTTATCAAGTATTCATGTGAAACACTCAGATTTTACCTCCTATCAACAACTGATATAAAATCCCTCTGATTTTCCACTTTCCTCTCTATAATTTGCAAAATGGATCCAAAATCTCTGATTTCCACCCTTTGTCTTTCATTTCTGAACACTGATCTGAAAGCTCAGGTTTTCCCTCTGTGTCATTATCAAATGTCAATTAACAATCCTCTCAAGTTTTGTGCTGTTCCTTATGTTTCTAAATCCCAAAAACTTCTTCCTTCGGGGGAACCTGTTGCCCTGAGTCGCTCTCCATTCTGGATGTTGCAGGGGATTAAATTTCCCAGTGATTGTCTTTCCCCTCTCCTTTGAGGATCATTTGTTCCCTCTTTTAGCTCTGTTAGATATTTGCCAAAGAAAGAGACCAGCCTGATATTTAATACACATCAAAGCCAGAGGCCTCCCCCTGTTTGGGGATCAGTGGTTCGCAGCTGGTAGTGGGAGAGTTGGCTGGCCCCTTTTCTTTTCTCCAGCTGGCACAGGATGAGGGGGTCACTCTGAGTGCAGCATGTCTTGAGAAGTATCCCAAACCACAAGACAAATGGTCTCTGTGAAGGGTTGCTTCCCACAGTGCTAAGATGTAGCCACCTCTGGCAGGATCCATGGTGGCTACTATTTGCTAGTGACAGGCCACGGAAATTTCTTACCTATTTTGCCCCTCCATGCCAGGCCTGCACAACATACGGCCCACGGGCAACGTGCGGCCCGTGAAGTCTCACTGTGCGTCCCGCAGCCGGGAATCAAAGGGCTCTGGGCTGCCCGTAGCCGCGGGGAATCCAAACCCCTTTAAAGTTCAGCCGCGGCCGGGATTCAAAAGGTTCTGAGCTGCCCGCAGCCGCAGGGAGCCCAGAGCTCTTTAAATCTCAGCCGCGGCCAGGATTTATAGGGCTCTGGGCAGGCGGGCGGGGAGCTCAGAGCTCTTTAAATCCCAGCCACCAGGGCCGGCTTTAGGCCAATTTAACCAATTCCCTTGAATCGGCCTCGCTCCTAAGAGGACCCCGCACCCAAGCCCCAGTACCAGCAAAAGCCAGTGCGCTGTACCAGGGTGGCCCAGTTTCCCCAGGGGGCAATTTAAAAGGCCTGGGGCTCCCAGCAGGGGCTGGAAGCCCAGGCCCTTTAAATTGCCACTAGAGCCCTGCTGCTGGAGCCCTGGGGTATGGCTGCGGGGCTCTGGGGGCTATTTAAAAAGTCTAGGACTCCCATTGCTTCTACCTCCCCGGCCCTTTAAATAGCCACTGGAGCCCCGCCGCTTCCCCAGGGTTCCCGCGGCTATTTACAGAGCTGGGGCAGTGGAAGCAGGGGCGCCCCGGGCCCTTGAAGTAGCCCCCAAGCCCCAGGCTGCTGCTGCTACCCTAGTGGGAGAGGGGGGAGGAGGAGGAGGAGAAGGAGGCACTCACCATAGAGGATGGGCTGTACCCCCTGTACCTGCACCCCCTGCCCTGCCTGCAGCCAGCCCTGTCTCCAGCCAGCCCCTGCTGCACCCCCTGCCCGCACCAGCCCCGCACCTCCTGCCCTGCTTGCACCAGTTCCTGCCTGCAGCCTGCCCATCTCCAGCCAGCCCCACACCACCTGCCTTGCCTTCAGCCCTGCACCAACCCCTGTCTCCAGCCAGCCCTGCACCCCCTTCCCTGTCTCCAGCCAGCCCCTGCCACACTGCCTGCCCTGCCCGCACCAGCCCTGCACCCCCTGCCCTGTCTCCAGCCAACCCCTGCCATACTGCCTGCCCTGCCCGCACCAGCCCTGCACCCCCTGCCCTGTCTCCAGCCAACCCCGTACCCCCTGCCTTGCCTTCAGCCCTGCACCAACCCGTCTCCAGCCAACCCCTGCCGCACCCCGCTGCCTGAAGCCAGCCAGTCCCGCACTCCTTTGTCTCCAGCCCTGCCAACCCATGCCGCACCCTCCCTGTGGCCCTGCCTGAAGCCAGCCAGCCCACCCCACACCTCTTGTCTCCAGCCTGCCCCACACCCCTTGCCCAGCCTGCAGCCAGACCCTACCTCTCGCATCCTCCCCCTCCCCCACCTCCAGCCAGCCCCATATTCACTGGTGCCCTGCAGTTCCGAGGGAAGTAACCCTGCACACCTGCTTCAATGAGATGGGCAGGGAGCAGCTGGGACCCACACATGTGCACCCTAGCACACCCTAAGGGAGTGGCAGAGCTCATTTCTAGTTCAGACCCATCTTTTTAAAAAAGAACTTTTAGGTAGGGTTAACATACATCTGTACTTTCCCGGACATGTCAGGCTTTTTGGTTCTTAAATCGCCATCTGGGAGGAAAATACGGACGTATGGTAACCCTACTGGTACAAAAAATACATACTGTGGCAGAACTTTTTATAGGGAACCGGTTGTTAAGAACTGAAAGGCTTTTTTTTCCCCAGTCATCCCTGCGGGGCCCCGCACTTCCTAAAGCCGGCCTGCCAGCCACGGCCGGGATTCAAAGGGCTCTGGGCTGCTCGCAGAGATTCCCGGCCGCAGCTGAGGTTTAAAGGTCTCAGGGCTCCCCACCGCCACGGGCAGCCCAGAGCCCTTTGAATCCCGGCAGCAGCTGAGATTTAAAGGGCTCAGGGATCCCTGTGGCTGCAGGCAGCACAGAGCCCTTTGAATCCTGGCGGCAGCTCCAGGGGATGGAGTGAGGCTGGGATTTCAAGGGCTCAGGCTCCCCTCAGCAGCAGGAGCTCTGGGACCTTTAAATCCCTGCCCCAGCCCTGAAAAGCTCCGGGTTCCCCCAGTCGTCAGAGCCCCAGGCCCTTTAATTTGACCCTGAGGGCTCCCAGCCACCTCTTTGGCTGGGAGTCCCTGGTTGATTTAACATCAAGTAACACCTCCCCACCACCAACCTTCCTTTTTGACCCACAGCTGTTTTGGTGGGGCGGCGCTGGGGAAGGAGGGTTTGTTTCTGCAGGGCTGGGCGGGGTGTTTCCGCCAGGCTGGGAGGTCCTGAGTGGGGGGTGTTTCCGCAGGGCCGGGGGGTTTCGGTCCTCAGCTGTTTTCTTTGGAGTATTGTGGCCCTCGCTGTTTTACTCAAAGTACTGTACAGGAACTTTTCAGGGGGATTAAGGCAAAATGCCACATTTATTAGTAATACAGGTATCAATTAATACTCTATGATATGCACATGAGATATATATCACAGTCATGCATTCACGCACACACACAGACATAAACACACTCCGTCTTGCTGTTGTTACCAACTAGTTGCTCCCCTTAACTGCACTGGCCAGGTGAGTTAGATGGGGGAGGGGTGGAGCCGGGCTTCTACCGATCCAAATCGATGGTCCGATGGTGACAAGACGAGATCCGGGGTCCTTCTGCAAGACACCTCGCATTTATAGCAGCTTCCCTCTTATGCAAATCTAGACCAGATTCAAAATCTGGGTCTGCGTCCGTTGGTCTTTGTGCTGCTTTTCTCTGGGTGTTGTCCCAATGCTGCTCAAAGAGGGTGTTTTCTAAAGAAGGTGCTTGCTTCTAATCCCTGAGGCCATCAATATGTCTGCTCTTCTTTATTGGGCCCACTTGACAAGTTGTATTGTCCTTTGCTCTGGCTCCCATTCCCTCTTCAACTGTTGTAGCTGTCTGGAGGTGGGTGTCTTCCAAGCCTCACTCATTCACACCTCATTCAGTCAATAGAGCAATTGATTACAGAGTGCGGGGGAAGATCTTATTCTACTTCTAGCAAAAAGGCACATGTTTTCTTTTACTTTAACTATACTATCCTTAGGGGCTATAACATTTGATACAAAGTTTTCTACCAATTCTCTATATAGGGATCTAATACAAAGTTGTATGAAAATAGAGAGGCACAATGCCAAGTCATATGAATTACAAAATAACATCATGCCGGATGCAATGTCATAAAGATAAAGATACTTAATACAAAATAACACAATGCAACGTTATAAAGATTTATAGAGATAGTTAATACAGAGATTTCTCTACATCACCACTTTACGAGTTGTGCAGGCCTGCTGACGGCATTCGCGGGGCTTCTTGCTCGTGTGGATTCTCTGATGCTGAATAAGGTGAGAGCTGCGATTGAAGGTTTTCCCGCACTCACTGCATTCATAGGACCCCTCCTGTGTGTGGATTCTCTGATGCCGAATAAGGTGTGAGCTGCGACTGAAAGTTTTCCCGCACTCACTGCATTCAGGAGGGAGAGGATAGCTCAGTGGTTTGAGCATTGGCCTACTAAACCCAGGGTTGTAAGTTCAATCCTTGAGGGAACCATTTGGGAATTGGTCCTGCTTTGAGCAGGGGGTTGGACTAGATGATCTCTTGAGGTCCTTTCCAACCCTTATAATCTAGGATTCTATGATAGGATCTCTTCCCTGTGTGGATTCTCTGATGCCCAATAAGGTGCGAGCTGCGACTGAAAGCTTTCCCGCACTCATTGCATTCACAGGGCCTCTCCCCTGTGTGGATTCTCTGATGTTGAGAAAGGCCTGATCTGTAAGTGAAGTTTTTCCCACACTCAGCACATGTATTTTTTTTGCTTTTCCCTGCAGATTTCCTGCTGTATTCTGGTTTCCTTAAGGCCCTTCTGAGTTCCCTGACAGGAAATAAATTTATCCATTTTCTCCCCTGGCTGGTTTCCCTGCTCTTTTTCTGGTCTGTGCTGAACCTCACACGTCATTGCATCACCTGCTGTGATAGAGACAGAAACCTCAAACAGGGATGGAAAGGGGAAGGCCAAACCAAAACAAGTGCTGGAGAGAGGACAAATAAAAATCAGGAACTCAGCTCCCCCCAACAGGAGAGAGGAGGGGATCAATTCAGCCTTCACATCCCATCCAACTTCACAGGGGGAAGGGAGAAAGCTACTGCCCGGTGTCTGCTAGCATCTATAGGAAGCCTTGAGCTATATTTACCCTGCGGATGCGACCCCTGCTATGGACAATAATGAACTGAGAGACTTCCCAAGAGCTTTGTAGGGCATCCTAGATGTTTCCTTCAGGCACTTACAGATTCTGAGTTGGTTTAATGTTTCCTCATCTGTGCGGGGAGATCTCAGGATCTCTCTTTCCTCTGAACCCTGGAGCTCTGGGACCCATGGCTCTTCCCCTTGTTCCAGCTGGGAGATCATATCACGTTGGAAAACCAGAAACTCCGCTCAGATGAAAGAAAACAAAGGAGTTCAGTTGATTTCATACAACTTGATCATCAAAAACATTCTGTTAATTTATCTTCAGTGCTTAGTGTGACCTAGTGTGCCTGGGGCAGTCCTCACTGAAAATGCCAAGGTCAGAGCAGGCTGAAAAAGGGAGAGCAGATGCTCCCCATACTGGTGGTTAACACTGAAGTTAAACTCACTGACCAGTCACAAACTGTGCTTCTGATCCCACACACTGGTTAACGAGACTCTGAAAAAAGAAATCACACGGCCCCCTTTATTGCATGACAGTTCTCTGACTCCTAATCAGCAACTAGGTCCCGTACAGTGAGAGGTTATTTAAAAACTCTGCTCACTGTGATACAGCATGGCCAGAGGGCAGCAGGAGAGTGATCCTAATTGGATCCAGGAAGTGGGTGGGTAGAAGGTTAGCCACATTACCCAGGTTTGGATCTCATCCAAAATACCATGCTGCCAGCCAATCCTTTAGCAATTAAACTAAATGTTTAGAAGAAAGAACAAATGAAAGAATGAAGTTAAATTCCATCCTTCCAGACAATTCTTTAGCATCTAAACTAAAGGTTTAAAAGAAAGAAAGACAGAAAGAATTTAAATGGAAAAGCAGTCAGATACATTCCAAAATGGATATATCAGGTTCTTAGCAGTATTGGTGAGTTGCTGGCTTGAAAGTCTGTCTGGAACGCATCCACAGCTTGGATGGGTCATTCAGTCCTTTGTTCCAGGGTTCAGTTTGTAGAGAAGTTGCTCCAGAGGTAGGAAGGGGGATTGAAGACAAGATGGAGATGATGCAGCTGCGCTTTATATTCCTTTTGCCATGTGGCTTGTACTTCCTGTGTCCCAAACACAAGCTTCACAGCACATGGCATGGAAAAGCTTTGGAGGTTTCATTACACAGGCAAACCCCGGCATGTCTTGCTGACTCAATAGGTGTATCCCCTTGGTCCATAGGTTCATTGTACAGCTGATGACCCTCAATGGGCCATCAAACATGCTAGGCAATGTTGATGCCAATATGTCTGGGGGTGTCACCCAGAAAAACTGCACAAGTCTGGAAATACAGATATACCTTACATATCTGTAACTCACAATACAAAGGTGATAGAAACATAGAAACAAAATTATCATACTTGGCAAATCATAACATTTTCACTGACACTTTACATGGCATACCTAGCATGATTCATTGCAATTTTATCAGATTATATTATTTTATTATTAATACCAAAGTGTCTCACAATTTCATGCAGTCTCACACTTGCTAAACTAGTGAATTCCCAGGACCAGTTCCCCAGGTCCTTGAAGATGCCAAACATTGTGCTTATGAGGGATTGAAATACCCACATATCTGCTGGGAACACACACACAGACACTGTGTCAATCTGTACCCCTGTGTTCACTCTTCTAGAAAATTATGATCAATTTTGTACCCAGTATGGCTTGTGAGGTATCATTAGAAAACGCATAACCTACTGAATATTATCCTCCTGTTAAAATGTGTAGTAACACTGTATGTAAAATTGTGAGATTTTACAGTATGATATTACTGAAAAAGTTACAGTTCTGGGGAACACCCACAGACCAGTTCCTCAGAGACAGCAAGGCAAACAGCTGGTCAAACAGCCATTCTCCTGCAGGGGGAAGGTGTGAAGACATTAAGGGCTGGTCTACACTACGGGGGGAAATCGATCTTAGATACGCAAATTCAGCTACGTGAATAACGTAACTGAAGTCGAATATCTAAGATCGGATTACTCACCCATCCTCACCGCGCGGGATCGATGTCCGCGGCTCCCCCTGTCAAATCAGCAACTCCGTTGGGGTTGGTGTTGTTCCGGAATCGATATAAGCGCGCTCGGGGATCGATATATGGCGTCTAGATGAGACGCCATATATCGATCCCCGAGCAATCGATTTTAACCCGCCGATACGGTGGGTAGTCTAGATGTAGCCTTACATTCCATCACAGGGACCTATTGAGGCTGTTGTGGAAAACGACCACAGGATTAATATTTGAATCAGCTCAGCCTGAGGCTCTTTTCTTGGTTACAAGCACGCAGGGGGCGACAGCTATTGGAATACTGTTCCTGAGCTAAAAATCACACAAGCCTTTTACAGCTTAAAACCACAAACAATGACACATACGTTGCACGTTAATTTCCTTATTTGGAATATATTGCAAAATATGATGCAGGTCAAAAGCAAGCTGAACAATCAGTTTTCCATATTTGGCCTTTCCTGTTATTTTTATTACACCTGGTGATATGGGAGCAAGACTCTCCATGTCTCAAGAAATGTCACTACCAACCTAGGCCATTTTCACATGCTGGGGTGCAATCCAGATCGGCGAGGAGTTGTGTCATCTGTAATCCTGGGTGAGATTCAGTGTTCTGCTGCTGGAGCTCCCCTGTCTGGATACTCCCAGCCAGCGTTCAAGGACGCACTGAGTGTCTGTATGATAAGTAACCCTGGACTGGCAGCTCTGACTCCAGCCGCCTGCTTGTTACACCCCAAGCACATTCTGGTTTGGGTAGAGAAGGCTCAGGGTTTGAGAGAAGGCTGGGGGTAGGAAGCTTCTGTTCATTATGCTGGACCTAACCCCAGTTTTACTTGAGTAAAGAGGAGATATTTGACATTGTGTGATGCTGCTCCTGTGCTCTGTTCCCAAAGTGTTCTGTAGCAGAGGAGGGTCTCTGGTAGTATGTATGTTACTGGCCTATTGGGGTGATGCTGAAACAGGACAGGGTACAGATGGCATTGTGGGGGTGGCATGAACCTTCACTCTTCATTTCCCCTTCCAAGAACAGAAGGGACAGGAATCCTTACCCAGCAAGACCATCGTCTCATAGTTCCCCTGCATGACATCTCTGTAGAGGGCTCTCTGAGTGGGGTCCAGCAGAGTCCCCTCTTCCCTGGAGAAATACACAGCCACCTCCTCGAAGGTCACCGGCCCCTGAAAGAGCAGGAGTCCAATACTCAGTACCTGCTGACCCACTCACAACCCCACTATTCACGGAACAGCAGCACCAGGGAAATGGAAGCTCCGGGAGGCACATGTTAACAGAGTCCCACCCCACCTTGCTTACAGCAGCCAGGAGGCATCAGAGGGTAGAAAGAGAGAACCTTTGTGTCTCCCATCTGACAGACAGAAGCAGGGTCTTCACATTTATCACATAGCTACTAGCCAGAGCTTAATATAGGAGATGGGGCTGTCTCTGGACCCTGATAGTGGCTCCCTGGTAGGAATCCAAGCACTCTCCAAATAAAATATATGGAAGAAAGGGGAAGTCAATCATAAAGAATAGAAGTTAGAAGGTCAGAATTGTAGTGCCCATTAACAAAGGTTTAGAGAAAATAGAGCCTATCAAACTAACGGGATATCCTTATTGGATGAGATCAAAAGTTTGGTTGCAGCTAATAGTATTGATGTAATATACCTAAACTTCCGTAAGGGACATGACTTGATTAGCACAATATTTTTACTAAAAAAAACTAGAATGATACAAAATAAACACGGCATACATTAAATAGATTAAAAACTCTGATAGTAAATGGGGAACCATGATCGAGTGGATTTCTTTCTAGCAGGTTCCTGCAGGGATTGGTTCTTGGCCCTGTGCTATTTAACATTCTTATCCATGACTTAGAAGAGAGTACAAAATCATCACTGATAAAGTTTACAGTTGCCACAAAGATTGGGGTTGGTGGTAATTAATGAAATGTCAGTAGATTCAGGCTCCATCGCTGAGAGTCTGGGAAGTTGTCCCAGCCCTGGCTGGAGGGTTATTTCCTGTTCCACAAAGAGGGGAAGTTCCATTCCCAACTCCTGTGCCTTGAAATTAGGACCTATCTGACACTACACCCCCATATTCATCATAGTGGTATGATTATAATATGATTAGGACATAATTATGATCTATTTTGTAGAAGATGCATCATGTGTGGTGTCACTGGAAAAGTTCTGATTTGCTGAATATGATTATCCTATTTGTGTGCACATATCATGTTCGTATCTGAAGTTATGGATATTGACTCTGTATCTGTATTTCAAATGTGCTTACTCTGGGTAACACCCACAATGAGCCTTTCAGGTACAACAATGAAGAAGCCAGACAGTGCTGATGGCTCAACAAAGACAATGGACTGTGGAAGAGCTTAGCCTTCCTGTGAATGTTTCAGCCAGCCTATGAGTCATGGCTACTATGACTCAGCAGGGCCTGTGACCAGACCACATGACACTAAACTCCATTTTAGTACCTGTATTTTTCCACAAACTGGACTAGGAACTGAGTTTGGAACAAAAGGTTCCCACCATATGGAAAAGCTACATAAGGTGGGGTGTGACATCATCTCTTGGCCTCATTCTCCACACAAGAGAACTTCTGGAAACACCTGAGAAACAAAAACGGATGTGGGGGAAGTGCTGCTCCCAGGATCAAGAGATTTCTAGCTTGTGTATGGAAACTTGGGGGACTGCTTGTACCATCAGTCAGGGTGAGAAATTGCTAATTCAAATTCTATCCATCTAGTATGTTAGGCTTAGTCTGAGTTTTGGTTATTTGCTAAATAATCTGCTTTGATCTGTTTGTTATCACTTATAATCACTTAATCTATCTTTCTGCAGTTAATAAACTTGTTTGATGCTTTATCTTAACCAGCGTATTTTGAGTGAAGTGTCTGGGGAAAATCTCAGCTTGTTGTGCACATCTGTCCCATATCGAGGGGAAGGGGAACTACATTAATGAGCTTGTATTATAGAGATCCCTGTGCACTATAAGATGGTATCATTCTGGATTTATACTACAGCAAGTGTGCAAGGTTGGGGAGTGGGAAATTGGCTCTTGTCTTCTATCTGTCCTTGAGTGGCTTAGGTAACGCACTCAGGTAGCTTAGTTGGCTGCATGGCGCCACCTGCTGTTGTGTTGGGTGATAACAGGCCCTGGAGAGGCTGGCGAAATCTCCAGCAAAGCAGTGTGAGAAGGGCCAGCCCAGCGTGAGGGTTAGAGGACACAGCAGTTCCCAGAAGCTCCACAAACTGCCTCCTGGGGGTGACAACCCATCACGCCCTACACTACACAAGTCTCAGCAGGTTTGTCACATGCTGTCCCCTCCCTTTCTCCACCCGAGATATTTCCTGCTTCCCACCACCTCTAGCAATTCCCACCCTCTTATGCATTTACTGCTCCTCAACCTCCAAGCAGAGCCCGCCACCCTGATAATCTCTTACCTGAGCCAGCTCCATTGCAGCCATTTCCTTGCCCCTGGGAGGACGAGATGATCTGCAGCGAAACATGGATGTTATTCTCTGGCCTGCCGGGGTGAAAAGGGCAAGGTGTGAGAATTCAGACTAGGCTTTTGTCCATTCCACAAGCCGATTCCCCCCAGCTTTTCCCCTGCTAATGCACATTCTAGGTTCTAGCACACTGTGAAGCACAGAGTGACCTTATTCCAGTACAGGCCTAGCCCCCTCCCACCAGGGTGTAACCCTCTGACACATGGGGAAACCCTCCCAGTAACAGTCTCTCTCTTACACGTATCAAGTTTGCGGACAACACCAAGCTGGGAGGGGTTGTAAGTGCTTTGGAGGATTGGATTAAAATTCAAAATGATCTGGACAAACGGGAGAAATGATCTGAAGTAAATAGGATCAAATTCAGTAGAGACAAGTGCAAAGTACTCCACGTTGGAAGGAACAATCGGAGGCCAGAGAAGAGCAGAAACAAAGGAGTCACTTTGGGGGATTCTCCCTGTCATTGTCCCCAAGGCAGCTGTCTCAGGTTTACAAAGGTGTTTCATGTTCCAGCCTTTGTACAGTCTCTCCTGGGAGTGCCCCTTTCATGGACTGGGCCTAGTTTTAGTTTTTGGTAGTTAACAAGCTTGGTTTATTGTTCATCTAACCAGTATGTGTGGATTGAAGTGTGTTGGAAACTCTGTTTGGGATAACAAGCTGGTGCATGTCATTTTCCGCTGATGAAATGACAGACTTCATATGAGCTTGGGTCGTTCAGTAGCGTGCTGGACAGTGCAAGATGCACATTTCTGGGGGAAAGTTGGGCACTTGAGAATTTGCTGGTTTTCTCCTGAGGTGTAATTCATGAGTGGCTGTCTAGCAGCACTCAATACTGTGTAGCTGGGAGTGAGTTACATGCTGGAGACTGTGTGATAATTGGCCAAGAGGGGCTGTTCTCGCGGGAAAACAGTGGAAAAGGCACCCCATGCTGGAGGACTGAGGTACAGCTATTTAACAGTCCAGATTGTACTCTGGGTAACATCACAGACACTCATTATGACAGAGCCTCTTACAACACAGAGAAAGTAAATCCATGTCCCAGAAATCGAAGACTCCAGACAGAGGGCAAGTGTCCCTGGCACTGCTTCTTGCTGACAGAGAGGTTCAGAGACAGTGCGAGAATCCTGGGGAAGCTGGGAACAGGAAGCATGGGCTGGCGGGGTTCGGTGGAGAAAGGGAACAGGAAGGGCAGGGATATTACTGAATCCAGGATCTTAGCAGTACTAGATGACAGGATAGCACATAGTGCAGCCCATTGGAAAACACAATCCCAACTATACATACAAAATGATGGGGTCTAAATTAGTTGTTTCCACTCAAGAGAGTGATCTTGGAGTCACTGTGGATAGTTCTCTGAAAACATCCACTCAATGTGCAGCAGCAGTGAAAAAAAGTGAACAATGTAGGAAATAATTAAGAAAGTGATAGATATGACAGAATATCTCATAGATCATATTTGTAAAAACAGCAAATAAATCCATGATACACCCACATCTTGAATACTGCATGCACATGTCACCCCATCTCAAAAATAGAAATATTGGAATTGGAAAAGGTTCAGAAAAGGGCAACAAAAATGATTAGGGGTATGGGACAGTTATGCCAGACCTAACCCCCAGTTTCACTTGAGCAAACAGGAGATATTTGACACTGTGCAATACGGCTCCTGTGCTCTGTTCCCAAAGTGTTCTGCAGCAGAGGAGGGTCTCTGGTATTATGTGTGTCACTGGCCTATTGGGGTGATGCTGAAACAGGACAGGGTACAGATGGCATTGTGGGGGTGGCGTGAACCTTCACTCTTCATTTCCCCTTCCAAGAACAGAAGGGACAGGAACCCTTACCCAGCGAGGTCACAGTCTCATAGTTCTCCTGCATGACATCCCAGTAGAGGGCTCTCTGAGTGGGGTCCAGCAGAGCCCACTCTTCCCTGGTGAAATACATAGCCATCTCCTTGAAGGTCACCAGCCCCTGAAAGAGTAAGAGTCCAACACTAAGGACTTGCTGCCCCACTCACAGCCCCACTATTTGTGGCAGAGAAGAGTGAATCAAATGGAAGCTCTGGGTGGATCATAGTCAGGAGAGTCCCACCTCGACCTGGCTCAGAGTATCCAGCAAATGCCAGGGTGAGGGGATGAAGAGAGAGCCCCTTATCTCTCCCAGCATATCCATCACCCCCCTACTAGCCACTGACTGATACAGGAGATGGAGCCCCTAGCAGGGTCCAGGGAGAGCTCGCTGGTAGGATGCCCAACACCCTCCTCATTGTGAGGAGTGGGATATGAAGGGAGAGGCAGCTCCAATAAGCCTGACTCATGGGTGTCCCCTTTATATCTCACAGCAGCTGATGGTTAATGAGGTCAGGCTCCAGCACTAGGAGTCTGGTCAGTTTGACTAGCTCCATGTAGGTGGGTTATTTTCTCTCTTCACAAATTAGGGCATTTCCACCTCCAAACCTCCTGGGTCTGTTCCTAGAATCTAGGCCACTTAGTAAATAACTCCCAGCAGGTCTGCCACACCCTGGCCTCCTCCTTTCCCCACGCTGTGAATTTCCTGCCCCGCTCCAACCTCCAAACCAGACTCTGCAAACCTTCCCACCTCTGGTGTATTTGCTCTCCCTTTCCTCCAGCAGGAACCCACCAGCAACCCCCCGATAATCTCTACCTGGACTGACTCCACTGCAGCCATTTCTCTTCCCTGTCCCACGCCAGGCTGGGATGAGCTGGAGCAAAACATTCTGCAGCCTGTCTGGGGGAGAAGGGCAGTTGTGGGCGTTTCAGAACCGGTTTTAGTTAATTTCACATCACAATTCCCCCAGGCCCTTTCCCTGCAGACAGACACCCTAGATTCTGTCATGCTGGGAAATGCTCAATCTGTTTATTACAATTTAGACCTGGCCCCTCCTGCCAGGCTAAGTCCACAGACACATTTTTAACCTCCCTTCTCTCTCCCCTCACCCCTTCTCTGAACACAAGGCTAGAAAAGAGCAGAACCAAAGGAGTCACTGTGGGGGATTCCCTCAGACACTGACCCCACGGCAGCCACACCCCAGCAGGGGGAATATGGAGTCAGGAACTGGCTTTTGCTCTGTCTGATCCTTGTTTTGTTCACTGGAAAGTGGTTCTGCCCCAGGATGCAGCAATACATGTGTCTGGGTGGACTAGAGAGCTGGAAATCTCTCCCCCACATTCATTTCTCCCACTGCCCCTTTCAGTCTCTCCTTCCCCTGTCCTCTCTCCCTGCCCCTCTGGCTGGGACAGTCCCATTCCTGGGGGCTTTGCTCTCCCATGGCTGGATTTCCTCCTGGCAACCGCTAATGGGAGGAGAAATGAGGTGGTGGTGTTTGTGCAGAGTCACTTTCTTGCCAGACCCTAGGACATTCCCTGAGGTCTTTCAGTTACCTGGAGACTCTGGCTCAGAATTTAGTAGTAACAGGGCCCAGGACTGCCCTAGGGGGCTAGGACCAGCTGCAGAAAGTCATCCCCTGGGCCGGGCAGAGAAGAAGCTTTAATTAAGGTCACTTCCCAGCACAGAGCCCCACTGGGGGAGCAGCAGCTGCCAAGCCTGGTCTCCCAGATCACAATGGAGGCTGCAGCATCTGACCCAGGAAGCTGAACCCCAATATCCTGAGCAGAGAGGGACGGAGTGTATGAGCAGCTTCCCTCCTTTAGCTCTCTGGGGAGAGCAGCTAATGGGAGCCCCTCCTCACAGGGAGAATGGCTGATCTCATTTGACCCACTGTCCATCTGGAATCACTCCTTGTCTTTCCATACAGTGACTCTGGATTAACAACGGTCTCAATGACACCGGATTTCAGAAAGAATGAGTTCAGAACGCTGTGGAAAAGACCATCGTGTGGCAGTGCTGACTCCCTTCCCACCTCCCTCACCCCCGCAGATCTAGGACAAGGACTGGGGGCAAAAATTTTCCAAACGGAACCGAAAGTTCCTGCAGTTTTCAAAAGAGGAGAAAAGTAAATTCTGTGAATTCACACTAACAGTGTTTGCTAAGTGGACAGAAAGTTATCACAGTGACAGGGCACGTGACTGGGGAATGGACTTGGTGACCTGGTGACTAGGAGCCAGGACTCTGGTACAAGTTGACCAGAGAGAAGGATCATGGTTAGCAGCAGCCCCCAGACACCCCCTAGTACCCAGAGCCCAGACCCCCCAGCCAGGGGCCCCAGACACCCCCCAGCCAGGATCCCATCAGATATTCCCTGGGACGCAGCCCCCAGAGTCCCTGGCCAGGGACCCCAGATACCCCTCAAAGCCCCACCGGCCAGAGAACCCCCACCACACCATGATTGCCAGGTTGGGAATCCCAAAGGGTTCCCCCCACCAAGAGCCCCCAGCAGCCAGGGACCCCCTCAAGGGACCCCCCCCCCACTGGGAACTCAGTCCCTCACTGCCTGCCTAGGAACTTCCCCACCCTCCAGAACGATCTACCCTGACATTTGCCTGGGACCCCCTCCTCTGCCCAGTGTGACCCCCTGATGCTTTACAGTGCGACCCATCACTCTGCTTCCCTGGCATGCCCTCACCTAGTGCCAGGGATCCCCTCCCCCAGCTCTGTGCACTGGGCATGGCAACAAAACCAGGAACCAGCGGGGGAAGCACAGACAGAGCCCCTGGCACAGAACCAGGCTCCCTCTAACCCTCTGTCCCGCCTCCCCAAGAGACACCCACCCCCACTGTTCTGCAGCCACCAGGCCCCCAGCGATACCCACCTCCAGGACCCATAGCCTCAGGGATGGGCACATCAGAACCACCACCCCCGAAAACCCCAAACCTCCACAACCCACCAACCTGACTAGGGTACCCCCTGCCCAGCCACCCAGAGGCCTCCCCCTACCACAATGCCCCTTCAGCTGCAATCTCCCCACACAGACACCCTTCCCTGCCCCTGCAAGTGTTACCTCACAGAGTGTGAGAAGTGGCTAGAAAGTTAACACCACCTCCTGCTGGCCAGTCACACAGGCAGAGGGAGCCTGGGGAGTGCTTCTTTAACAGGAGAATGGAAGGCCTGGAGGGCAAGAAAGATCCACGGGCTGTCACTAGCAAATAATGGCCACCATGGATCCACCCCAGAGGCGGCTGCATCTTAGCACATTGGGAAACAACCCATCATATTCAATTAGAAATAAAACAACTAGAGAGAAGTGGGGCAAATGTTTGGGGTATTTTATATCAATCTTTGAGACACGCAGAGAGAACCCTGTCACAAACGACATTTGATAACATGAGAGAAAACCACCAAGATCGGAGGGGATTTGATGTTGCTATTAAATAACTAGTGGAAAAGGGGGACTGTTGGACTGGATTTTATATGACTGTCCAATACATAAACAGAATGTGATGGTCCCCCCCGGCCACGGGGCAACCATTCACGTGAGCAGCTCAGAGCCCTTTGAGGAGCTGATTTAAGGGCAGGGGGGGGAGCTGGAAGGCTCCCTGGACAATGGAAGGGGGCCGCAGGGGAATTGGGAAATGGGGTCTGGGCAGTCTCCATGGGGGATGTGCTCCTCCCTTCCCTTCCCTGCCCTGGCAGAGAACGGGAACCTCATCCCATCCCACTCCAGTGGGAGCCATGTTCTGGGGAATGACCCAGGGCAACAATTTCCCACCCAAACAAGGACAAATCGCTGCAGATAAAATGGGTGGGAAAATCCACCCCCCATCGGAGAGATTTTAAATTGACCTTTGAGAAGTATGGAGAGAAAAGGGAAAATCAGAGGCAATTAGAGAGCTGATCATTGGGGGGGGGAGAGGAGAATCTCCCTGGATTTTATAGCCACGTGTGATAATGAGAGAGAAAAGGGGAAATCTTGAGAGAATGTGTGTGTGGGAGGAAGTGGCAAAAACAGGGACAGGATCCAGTTAACTCACCTCCCTCCCACCCCGGGAATGTCCTGGCTGCACAGAGACAGATCTACACCCCCACCCCAGTGACCTCCCCCCCCTGCAACTCCGGCTTCTCCTCCCCCCTCGACACCTCCGCCCTCACACCAAAGGGGGGGGCTCTGCCAGCGCCTCCCCCTGAGCTCAACTCCTGCTCCTCCCCCCAGCCCGGATTGTGCCCTTTAGCCCCCCACGAACCCTGCCTCCAGCTGCCTGACCCCCCCCCGCCCATCAATTTCCTGCTCTGCGCCCGCCCCTCCCACGCTCCCTGTTACTTCCCCGCCCCGCTCCAGCCCCGCCCCCAGCGCCCGGCGGAACGTTACGGCTGGTCCGGGCAGGGGGAAGGGCAGCGGCTTCAGCGGCTGTTACTGGGCATGCGCAGTGCCCGGGAGTAGCACATTGCTATGGGGAGGGATTTAATACACCGCCCCCCCCCGCCTGGCCCGGGGTCCGCCCCTCCCCCCCACACGACGGCCGGGCCCCGGCCCCCCCATCCCAGCGGGGCGGGCGGGCGGATCCTCCTGCAGCTCCACTGGGGCCGAGGCGCCTTCAAGGCTTCTCCCAGGCTCCCTGGGGCAGAGTCACTTTCCTGCCCCCCAGCGCCTCTCATTCCCCGGGGGCTCCGGGTCACAATGTCCCACCGCCCTTCCCCCGCCTGCAGCTCCGGCTTCTCCCCTCCCGCCCCCGCCAGCCACACCAAGGGGAACCCCCGGGCCCCAGTCTCTGTCCCCACCTGGATCCCAGCGGGGCCGGGGGCAGATCCTGGCTGCAGCTGAGAACAGCGGCTCCGCTCCGGCTCGGGCAGCTCCAGCGCTGCTGGCAGCACGTGGAGAACCAGGAAGCAGCTGTTCAGCCCGGGCTCCGCGTCACAATGTGCCAGAGCCCCGCCCCCAGGAGCTGCCCCGCCCCCGGGCTGTGCCAGAGCCCCGCCCCCAGGAGCTGCCCCGCCCCGGGCTGTGCCAGAGCCCCACCCCCAGGAGCTGCCCTGCCCATGGGCTGTGCCAGAGCCCCGCCCCCAGGAGCTGCTCCGCCCCCTCTCTGTGCTGGAGCCCCGCCCCAAGGAGCTGCCCCAGCCCCTGCTCTGTGCTGGAGCCCCGCCCCGAGGAGCTGCCCCTGCCCCCGAGCTGAGCCAGAGCCCCGCCCCCAGGAGCTGCCCGCACCTGGGATGTGTCAGAGCCCCGCCCCCTGGAATTTCCCCATGTTGGGTCTCTGAGCTTTGTTCTCCTGCCGCCTTCTTCCCAGCACCCCCTGCTCCCTTCCTGTGTCTGCAAACACCCCCCCTCCCCCGGGGCCGGCTGCAGTGCTCGCTGAGGCTGACTCCAGTGGCTGAAGTTGCCTCCATCTCTGCTTCACCTGGAGGGGGAGAGACAAAGAGAGGAGATGGTCCCAGGGTGTGAAACCAGAATCAGGGGGCAAGGAAAGAAGGACTGTTTGGAAAGGTGGGGTTTTTTTGTGGGGGGGGGTGAGCCAGAGGGATTCAGAAGAAGTTGGGCAGCAGAGGCTCAGGGAAATTGAGGGGAACCTCCTGGGTGTCTCAGTGTTGCCCAGGGTTTGTACAGCACCTTGCATAATATGGGGTCTGATCTCAGTCATGGTCTGTGCAGCACCTGGGAGCCCTGATGTCTGTTTCCTGATCACAGGCTCTGGGAATGGAGAGAG
The DNA here is from genome assembly GCF_025201925.1 of Gopherus flavomarginatus. Lineage (NCBI taxonomy): Eukaryota > Metazoa > Chordata > Testudines > Testudinidae > Gopherus > Gopherus flavomarginatus. The sequence goes on from NW_026115085.1 coordinate 3,365,859, forward strand.
GGAAACCTCAGCACCTGAAGGTTAATGCAGCCCTGTGTGCAACCCCTGCTAGGGTGATCCGACAGCAAATGTGAAAAATTGGGATGGGGGTGGGGTTAATAGGCACCTATATAAGAAAAAGACCCAAAAATCGGGACATCTAGTCATGCTAGTCCCTGCTGTTCTCATAAGGGGTCGGCTTAGAGAGGGTTTGGCTACACTTGCAGCTGTCCAGCGCTGGGAGTTAAAGCTGTCTTCCTACAGCTGTTTAGGGAAAGCGCTGCAGTGTGGACACACTGACAGCTACCAGCACTCTGTCATGGCCACATTTGCAGCGCTGTTGGGAGTGGTGCATTATGGGCAGCTATCCCAGCATTCAAGTGGCTGCAATGTGCTTTTCAAAAGAGGAGGGTGGGGTGGAGTGTGACACGGAGCGTGGGGGAGACAGAGCGAGTGGATTTTTGGAGCTGACACTGTGTCAGCTCCCTGCCTGGCAAGTTCAAGCCTCCTCCCCCACCCCTCTCTCATTCACTAAATGCAAATAGCCGCCTTTGTTCTTTTCCTCACAGACCAGATAAGCCGCTGATCCAAAACAGACCCCCCCTCCCCCGTGCCCACCCGGCTGCTTCTCTCCTCAAGCAAACACCAGCTGTGGGTGTTCCAAAGGGATCCCCCTGCCTCTGCTCATTCACTGCAAACAGTAACTGTGTTTGGTTTTTAGATAAGCAGCTCCGGGAGCCTTGAGCTCACAACAAAGCAAACAGAGGCATCACACCAAAACAAAGAGCGTTATCTCTACTTAAAAGCATTATGGGAAGGTTCCGGAGGTCAGTGACAGCGTAGTAAGATTAATCACTGTTTACACTGGCACCCCAGCGCTGCATCACCAGCTCTGTTCTCTTTATTCCTCTCGTCGAGGTGGAGCACATGCAGCACTGTAGCCAGGGAGATACAGCGCTGTATGTGCCTTGCCAGTGTGGACGGGGAGTAAGTTACAGCGCTGTAAAGCCACCACCTGCACTGTAACTCTCCAGTGTAGCCAAGGCCTGAGTTGTAGTAATAATAGCAGCCAAGAATCCGGTGGCACCTTCTAGACTAACAGACGTATTGGAGCATGAGCTGTCGTGGGTGAATACCCACTTCGTCAGATGCAACAATAGTCCCATATGGGCTAGTGGTCAGGATTCCTGGTTTTCACCCAGGTGGCCTGGGTTCAACTTCTGGTGTGGGAAGAGTGCAGAGCTTTTGCCCAGAGTGGAGGCAGGAAATGAAAGGAACAGGAAGGGATCCTGCCAGCAGTGGAGTTAGACAGTGTAGGGAGGGGACCCCAGAAGTGGGGGTGGGGCAGTGGTTTGGGGGGAGATGAGGGAAGGATCCCAGCAGTGCGGGAAGTTGACAACCTGGAGAGCACAGGCCTGGAATGGGGACCTGGAAGAGTGAATGTGTCCCTCTAAACCCATCAACTGCAGACTAGGCAGGCTTGGAAGAATTGTGTATTTGTTGGTAAATGTCAATTTCTGTGTAAACACACAACCCAATGGCAAAATATTTCCATCAATAATCATCAAAATTGACAGATGGGCAAAGTAAGAAACATGCTGCTTGAGAACTTATCATGTTGTAGGAGCAGCAGTGATCTGTATGCTCTGTATAACCTGTATGCTCAAAAGGTCTGTTAAACTCCCCCAGCTTGTGTCCTTTCCCGCTTTGAATGCCTGTGAAGTGGCTTTCCCACTCTCCTTTGTACCTCCAGTGAATGCCCTTCACCCGGCCCATCTGGCCAGTGGTTCGCTGTGTTACATTCTATTGCACCTCAGGGAGACTGATCTTCATCGCACCGTCCATCGCTGCGCTGTGGGACACTTACCTTAAAGGATCCTGACATCTCCACTGCCAGGCCTGTCCTGGGAGCGTGAGTATGAGTGTGACACCCTCCCCCATCCCTTCTTTTGAGCTTAGCTATCAAGCTAATAAATGTGCTGCTTTCTGCCAAACTCTGGGGGGGAGGGGCATTATTAGTCCTCTCTAAGCTTACTAACTGACCCAATTTTGGGTAACACAAGCAACATTGTTTGATCTGTTATTGTACCAAAGGGGGAGATGGTTGTCTATAAAGGAGGGTGAAGACTAAATGCCTCTGATGAGAATGGGATTTGAACCCATGCAGGCAGAGCATAATGGGGTAGCAGTCCATCACCTTAACCACTCGGTCACCTCATCTGAGCTGTCAAAAAACGGACAGGAGGAGAAATCTAAGGCCGGCAGAGATAGGGACACTAAGGAGTTTTTAAATACTAAGCGAAAGCAGGGTCTGAATGAGCTCCCCTCTCTCACCTAGTGAGGAGCTGGGGAAAGACTTCCGGAACAGACCGTGTTTGCATAGACACACCTACTCTGCCTAGCTATGCAGCATGATGGGGCCGCTTCCCCAAAATGACCAGTTTGGGATGGTCTTGGGTTACAAATGACTTTAGGATTGAGTGGAATGAAATGTTATTCTCCTTCCTGTATGAGTGAAGGGCAGCAGAACATACCTAGTCCGTCCTGATGGAGGGGTAGGTGAGTGAGGAATAGCTTTTATTGGACTGCAGAGAAGTGATTGAGGACGTCACCCTAAACCAGTGGTCCCCAAACATTTCACATTGTGCCCTCTTAGCCATGGCTGTGGCCCCTCGGAAGCCACGGTCAAGAACCGGGGCTGGGAGGAGTGGGGCTGTTGCTTGCTGGGGTGAGGGGTGCGGACAGGGGTAAAGGGGTCGACGCCGGGCTGGGAGCCAGAGTCTCAGGCTGAGGGTGGGGTTGGGGAAGAGCTGTGGCAGAGTGGTGCTCCCTCCCTGCCCTCTATGTGGGCTGGCTCAGGTCCTGAGGTGCCCCCATGAATGTTCCTCTGTGTCCCCCTAGGAGTCGCACCCCACATTATGGGGACCACTGAACCCTACTCGCTAAGCCGGGGCTAGTGATGCCAAACCCCCGGGAAAGGGAGAACAAGTGTGGGGGCCCCAGCACCAGAACCATGCCCCTACCTTCTGTCTGTGGCTCTACCCCCTTCCACCCATGGCCCCATCCACTGTCACTTCTGTTCCACCCCTTCCCCCACCAGCCCCACCCTATCACTCCTTTACCCCTGTCCGCTGTGGCCCTGAGACCAGAGAAGCTCTGTGCCCCTGCTGCAGCCCCCGGGCTGTAGCAGGGAGTGGGAGCTCCTCCAGCCCTGGGGCTGACATAGGGGAGACTTTTCCAGGGGGACCTAACTTGGCCAGGGCCCCTGATCATGGGCCCCACTGTCCCCTTGGCAGTGCAAGGTTTGGGGAGGCTGAGCCCCCTTGTCATAAACAGATAGCTAAGGGTTAATGTTCTTTTACCTATAAAGGGGTAACACCAGTAACCTAAAACACCTGACCAGAGGACCAATCAGGAAACAAGACTTTTTCAAATCTGGGTGGAGGGAAGTTTGTGTGTGAGTTCTTTGTTCTTTGTCTTGTGTCTGTGGCGTCTCGGCTATGAGAGTGATTTTTCTATCTCCTGCCTTTCTAATCTTCTGTTTCCAAGTTGTAAGTACAAAGATAATAAGACAATAAGTTTATATTGGTTTTTTTTGTATTTACATGTGTGTAGTTGCTGGAATGTTTAAATTGTATTCTTTTTGGATAAGGCTGTTTATTCATTTTTTTCTTTTAAGCAAATAACCCTGTATTTGTCACCTTAATACAGAGAGACCATTTTTATGTCCTTTTCTTTCTTTTTATATAAAGCTTTCTTTTTAAGACCTGTTGGATTTTTTCTTTAGTGGGGACTCCAGGGAATTGAGTCTGCAGCTCACCAGGGAATTGGTGGGAGGAAGAAGTCAGGGGGAAAATCTCGTTGTGTTAGATTTACTAGCCTGACTTTGCATACCCTCTGGGTAAGGGGGAAGAGAGATTAGCTATCTTGGTACTTCTATTTCCAGGACTGGAAACAGGGAGGGGGGAGTCCCTCTGTTTAGATTCACGGAGCTTGCTTCTGTATATCTCTCCAGGAACCCAGGGAGGGAACACCTGGAGGGGAGGAGGGGGAAGGGAAATGGTTTATTCCCCTTTGTTGTGAGACTCAAGGCATCTGAGTCTGGGGGTCCCCCGGGGAAGGTTTTGGGGAGACCACAGCGAGCCAGGCACTGTATAAATCCCTGGCTGGTGGCAGCTTTACCAGGTCCC